>NC_056729.1:1491864028-1492011391 GCF_019279795.1 Protopterus annectens | reverse complement strand
TTTTCTGGGGCTTTTATTTTTTTAAAAAATTTTTTTAAATCACTTTTTTCTCTGTGGTTTTGATTTTTTTCTCAAAGAGTGTATATTTGTTTGAAAAAGGGCTTTTTTGGGCCTTTTTTGGGGGTTTTTAAATTTAAGGCATCTTTTTCCCAAAGAACATTTCTGGGGGTTGTTTAATATTGGTGATGGGGCAGGGCTACAGCTTGGTGCCCTAGGGTTTTTTGATTTTTTAAAAGGGTTTTTTGGTTTAATTTTTTGATTTAAGAAGAATTTTTAGGTTTCTGTTTTCCAGGAAAAAGGGAAGGAACACAAATGGTCAAAAAAATATAACATTAAATATCCTGTTTTGTTTGCCTATTTTTCGAGTTATTTATAGCGCTTTGTCTACTGCATAGTTTTCTAGCTAGTTTCATTGTGTATGAGGTATTAACTAGAAATTGTCCACTTTTGTGAAGCATCTTTTTGGGTTGTTTGATTCAGATCTCCTGCCAAGGAGGGTGACATTTAACTTGCTTGTAGTTAAAAGCTTTCTCCTGAGGCTCCTTTATCTGTTTAAAACATTAATTTAAAGGCTCACTGCTGCTTTTCTGCTGTGAGAAACATTTCTGCAGTTTGTTTCTAAATAGTGTGGATATTTGTAGCATTGTGGATATTCAGGCTTGTGTTTGGGCCTACTGTTTGTGGCGGCTTTGTGTTTGAGCACATGTTGAAGGACATCTTGTTTTAGCCAAAGCCACTAGGCATTTCAGTGAGAGAGGATTGTTAAGGTCATTGGTTCACTGGGGTCACCTGGACTAAAGCTTAGAGTTAGCACCTCATTGGCTCTTTTGATCTTATTTTTAAAGTTGTCTCAGGTTTCAAGTTTCTGTTACCTAAGAAGTTAAGTTTGTTAGTGTTTCTGCCATTTCACACTGAACTAATCGAAGGATGAACACTGAGCAAACTCGGATCAATAATATATAACATTAAGTATCCTGTTTTGTTGCTTATTTTTTTGAATTATTTATAGAACTTTGTCTACTGCTTACATTTCTGGGTAGTTTCACTGTGTGTGAAGTATTAACTGGAAATTGTCCACTTTTATTAAGCATCTGCTTTGGTTGTTTGATTCTGATCTCCTGCCAAGGCAGGTGTCATATAACTTGCTTGTAGTTAAAAGCTTTCTCTCGAGGCTCCTTTATCTGTTGAAAATGTTCATTTAAAGGCTCACTGCTGCTTTTCTGCTGTAAGAAACATTTCTGTAGTTTTTATCTATCTAAGTAGTGTGTTTATTTGTAGAGTTGTGGATATTCAGGCTTGTGTTTGGGCCCAGTGTTTGTGGAGGCTTTGTGTTTGAGCACATGTTGAAGGACATCTTGGTTTAGCTAAAGCCATTAGGCATTTCAATGAGAGAGGATTGTTAAGGTCACTGGTTCACTGCGCTCACCTGGACTAAAGCTTAGAGTTAGCAGCTCATTGGCTCTTTTGAGCTTTTAATTAAAGCTGTCTCAGGTTTCAACTTTCTGTTACCTAAAAAGTTAAGTTTGTGAGTGTTTCTGCCATTTCTCACTGAGCTAATCAAAGGAAGGACACTGACCAAACTCGGATCTAAAATATATAACATTAAGTATCCTGTTTTGTTTGCTTATTTTTTGAATTATTTATAGCACTTTGTCTACTGCATACTTTTCTAGCTAGTTTCACTGTGTATGTGGTATTAACTGGAAATTGTCTACTTTTGTGAAGCATCTGTTTGGGATTCTGATCCCCTGCCAAAGAGAATGTCATATAACTTGTTTGCCATTAAAACTTTCTCTACAGGCTCCTTTATTTTTTTTTTTAACTTTCATTTAAAAGCTCACTGCTGCTTTTCTGCTATGAGAAACATTTCTGCAGTTTGTTACTGCCTATGCATTGTGGATATTTGTAGCATTGTGGATATTCAGGCTTGTATTTTGGCCTAGTGTTTGTGGAGGCTGTGTGTCTGAGCACATGTTGAAGGACATCTTGGTTTAGCCAAAGCCATTAGGCATTTCAGGGAGAGAGGATTGTTTAAGGTCATTGGCTGACTGGGGTCACCTGGACTACAGCTTAGTGTAGAGTTAGCAGCTCATTGGTTCTTTTGAGCTTTTTTTTAAAGTTGTCTCAGGTTTCAACTTTCTGTTACCTAAGAAGTTAAGTTTGTGAGTGTTTCTGCCATTTCACACTGATCTAATCGGAGGAAGGACACTGAGCAAACTGGATCTATAATATATAACATTAAGTATCCTGCATTTTTGCTTATTTTTTGAGGTATTTATATCACTTTGTTTACTGCATACTTTTCTAACTAGTTTCACTGTGTGTGAGGAAATTGTTCACTTTTGTGAAGCATTTTTTTGGGTTGTTTGATTCTGATCTCCTGCCAAGGAGAGTGTCATATAACTTGTTTGCAGTTAAAATTTTTCTCTAGAGGCGCCTTTATCTGTTTAAAACTTTCATTTAAAGGCTCACTTCTGCTTTTCTGCTGTCAGAAACATTTCTGCAGTTTGTTTATACCTACATAGTGTGGATATTGTTAGCATTGTCCATATTCAGGGTTGTTTTTGGGCCTAGTGTTTGTGGAGGCTTTCTGCCTGAGCACATAATGGAGGACATCTTGGTTTAGCCAAAGCCATTAGGCATTTCAGTGAGAGAGGATTGTTTAAGGTCATTGGCTAACTAGTGTCACCTGGACTTAAGCTTAGAGTAAGCACCTCATTGGTTCTTTTGAGCTTTTTTTTAAAGTTGTCTCAGGTTTCAACTTTCGGTTACCTAAGAAGTTAATTTTGTGAGTGTTTCTGCCAGTTCACACCGAGCTAATCAAAGGAAGGACACTGAGCAATCTCGGATCTATAATATATAACAAGTGTTTTGTTTTTCTGCTTATTTTTTGAGTTATTTATAGCACTTTGTCTACTGTATATCTTTCTAGCTACTTTCACCGTTTGTGAGGTATTAACTGGAAATTGTCCACTTTTATTACTCATCGGTTTGGGTTGTTTGATTCTTTTCTCCTGCCAAGGAGAGAGCCATATAACTTGTTTGCAGTTAAAAGCTTTCTCTAGAGGCTCCTTTATCTGTTTAAAACTTTCATTTAAAGGCTCACTGTTGCTTTTTGCTGTGAGAAACATTTCTGCAGTTTGTTTCTCCCTAAGTAGTGTGGATATTTGTAGCATTGTGGACATTCAGGCTTGTATTTGGGCCTAGTGTTTGTGGAGGCTGTGTGTCTGAGCACATGTTTAAGGACATCTTGGTTTAGACAGAGCCATTAGGCATTTCAGTGAGAGAGGATTGTTTAAGGTCATTGGCTGACTGGGGTCACCTGAACTAGAGCTTAGAGTAAGCACCTCATTGGTTCTTTTGAGCTTTTTTCAATGCTGTCTCAGGTTTCAACTTTCTGCTACCTAAGAAGTTATGTTTGTGAGTGTTTCTACCATTTCATACAGAGCTAATCGAAGGAAGGACACTGAGCAAATTCTGATCGGTAATATATAACATTAAGTGTCCTGTTTTTTTGCTTTTTTTTTTTTTTTTGAGTTTTTTATAGCACTTTTTCTACTGCATACGTTTCTAGCTAGTTTCACTGTTTGTAAGGTATTAATTGGAAATTGTCCACTTTTATTAAGCATCTTTTTGGGTTGTTTGAGTCTGATCTCCTGCTAAGGAGTGTGTAATATAACTTGTTTGAAGTTAAATGCTTTCTCTAGAGGCTCCTTTATCTGGTTAAAACTTTCATTTCAAGGCTCACTGCTGCTTTTTTGGTGTGAGAAACATTTCTGCAGTTTGGTTCTACTTACGTAGTGTGGATATTTTTAGCATTCTGGATAGTCAGGCTTGTGTTTGGGCCTAGTGTCTGTAGAGCCTGTTTGTCTGAGCACATGTTGAAGGACATCTTGGTTTAGCCATAGCCATTAGGCATTTCAGTGAGAGAGCATTGCTTAAGGTCATTAGCTGACTGGGGTCACCTGGACTACATCTTGGAGTAAGCACCTCAATGGTTCTTTTGAGATTTTTTTCAAACTTGTCTCAGGTTTCAACTTTCTATTACCTAAAATGTTAAGTCTGTGCGTGTTTCTGCCATTTCACACTGAGCTAATCGAAGGAGGGACACTGAGAAAACTTGGATCTATAATACATCACATTAAGTATCCTTTTTTTGGTTATTGTTTCAAGTTATTTATAGCACTTTGTCTACTGCATACTTTTTTAACTAGTTTCACTGTGTGTGAGCTATTAACCGGAAATTGTTCACTTTTATTAAACATCTGCTTGGGTTGTTTGATTCTGGTCTCCTGCCAAGGAGAGTGTCATATAACTGGTTTGCAGCTGAAAAATTTCTCTAGAAGCTCCTTTATTTGTTTAAAACTTTAATTTAAAAGCTAACTGCTGCTTTTCTGCTGTGAGAAATATTTCTGCAGTTTGTTTCTACCTAAGTATAATGGATATTTGTAGCATTGCCCATATTCAGGCTTGTGTTTGGGCCTAGTGTTTGTGGAGGCTGTGTGTCTGAGAACATGTTGAAGGACATCTTGGTTTAGCCAAAGCCATTAGGCATTTCAGTGAGAGAGGATTGTTTAATGTCATTGACTGACTGGGGTCACCTGGGCTACAGCTTAGAGTAAGCACTTCATTGGTTCTTTTTTGCTTTTTATAAAGTTGTGTATAGAAAAGAAGCTAGCAAGTTAAGCTGATGTCAGGCAAGCAAGCACGGTAGATCCAAATAAAAATAGCCAGCACCCAGGAGAATCTAAAGTTTATAACTTTATTGTAACCTGAAACTAGACTGGTTTCAGCACAAGGCTTTCTTCAGTAGTACATTTTTACTACTGAAGAAAGCCTTGTGCTGAAACCGGTCTAGATTCTCCTGGGTGCTGGCTATTTTTATAAAGTTGTCTCAGGTTTCAACTTTCTGTTACCTAAGAAGTTAAGTTCGTGAGTGTTTCTGCCATTTCACACTGACGTAATCAAAGGAAGGAGACAGAGCAATCTTAGATCTCTAATATATAACATTAAGTATCCTGTTGTTTTATTTTTTCAAGTTATTTATAGCACTTTTTCTACTACATACTTTTCTTGCTAGTTTCACTGTGTGTGAGGTATTAACTAGAAATATTACACTTTTATTAAGCATCTGTTTGGGTTGTTTGATTCTGATCTCCTGTCAAGGAGAGTGTCATATAACTTGTTTGCAGTTAAAAGCTTCCTCTAGAGGCTCATTTATCTCTTTAAACCTTTCATTTAAAGGCTCACTGCTGCTTTTCTGCTGTGAGAAACATTTCTGCAGTTTGTTTCTACCTAAGTAGTGTGGATATTTGTAGCATTGTGGATATTCAGGTTTGTGTTTGGGCCTAGTATTTGTGGAGACTGTGTGTCTGAGCACATGTTGAAGGACATCTTGGTTTAGCCAAAGCCATTAGGCATTTCAGTGAGAGAGGATTGTTTAAGGTCATTGGCTGACTGGGGGTCACCTGGACTACAGCTTAATGTAAGCATCTCATTGGTTCTTTTGAGCTTTTTTTTAAAGTTGTCTCAGGTTTCAACTTTCTGTTACCTAAGAAGTTATGAACAAAAAAGCGAAGCAAGTCCAAAAGAACCTCCGGAAACAGGATAGGTAGTATTAACGTATTTTATTAAGAACATTTTCGCTTCTGTGCAACAGAAGCTTCTTCAGACAAGAAAAAGAAGCGCCAAAACCCCTTTTTAAATACTAACATTTTTGCTGACGTGATGTCATTTCCTTGACAACCAAGGTGGTAACCAAAACCACCATTTAACAAAAGAGTATGTGTACATTAGCATAAATAACCCATTTAAAACCATATTAAGAAATTATTATATAACCACTTCACTGCTCGAAGGTAGCGTTGTGCTTTTGTAAAACAGCCTAATAAAAGCTAGCCAACAGTAAAACGCCTTTTTAAGGCATATTAGTAAATGCATACAATAAAAAATCTTGACTAAACAAGTGTGATCCCATATAATAAAAACTGGTTAACAATAATTTAGTTTTTATTAGACTGCTTTGGGTTAAATGAAGCCTGTAATACCTCTGTCACTTTAAAATACAAATGCTATTTTAGACTTTAGATGTGCACCTTATCTTGTTAATAGCTGGTCTTTATATGGGATCACACTTTTAGTATTTAAAAAGTGGTTTTGGTGCTTCTTTTTCTTGTCTGAAGAAGCTTCTGTTGCACAGAAGCGAAAACGTTCTTAATAAAATACGTTAATACTACCTATCCTGTTTCCGGAGGTTCTTTTGGACTTGCTTCGCTTTTTTGTTCATTGGTTTTGTTTTCTGTTCGATTTTACCTAAGAAGTTAAGTTTGTGAGTATTTCTGCCATTTCACACTGAGCTAATCGAAGGAAGGACACTGAGCAAACTGGATCTATAATATATAACATTAAGTATCCTGCATTTTTGCTTATTTTTTCGAGGTATTTATATCACTTTGTCTGCTGCATACTTTTCTAGCTAGTTTCACTGTATGTGAGGTATTAACTGGAATTTGTCCACTTTTATTAAGCATCTTCTTGGGTTGTTTGATTCTGATCTCCTGCCATGGAGAGTGTCATATAGCTTGTTTGCATTTAAAAGCTTTCTCTAGAGGCTCCTTTATCTGTTTAAAACTTTCAGGCTCACTGTTGCTTTTCTGCTGTGAGAAACATTTCTGCAGTTTGTTTCACACCCTCTCCCTATTTGTATGTTGTACTTTTAGTTGGTGGCTTTGCATTTGGCCGCCCTTACTGTAAATTTGATGTGGGACACTCCTCCCAGTCTAGTGTTATTACATCATTCTACCTAATGCAGGGAGAACATTTGAGAAGGCCAATCCACTTAGTTTCTGTTCCTCCTTTCCCTCTTTCCACTTAAAAAAAAAAGAAAAAATGTTTCTAAGCTTGTTTCCTGCCTTTCTTGTGAGTAGTCTAGTCTGGATACAGATTTGCTGTGTCCAAGACTGTTTATGGGCTTCTGAGCCTCCAAGCCTTTCTGTGTTGGAGGAAAACCTTCTAGCTTAATTTTGTTTATTAGAACTAGCCAGTTTTTTTAGTTTCAGCACTCAAGTCAGTTTCTTTGAGCTTAGCACTTGTTCAGAACTCGTTGTAAGCACTAACTAGTCTAAGGGGGTGGTGAAAGCCAAGACATTCTGGCTAGGCTTATAAATGCCTTCGGGCAGATAGCCTAGTACCTACCTATGAACCTATGAACCTAAATAAGCTACAAATTACTACAGCACTCAACTTTTCTCACTTGTCTAGAGGAAAACAGTTTTTAGTACTTAACAAATAAGCACCTATCCAGGCATGTCTAAGGATCAGCTCCCGGTGTTTTCTCCTGTTTACCTGATGAATCTGGGCATCTTGGGGCAATGCAGCATTTGCCTCGTGTACACAGACAACCCTCTCCTCCTACCACCCAATACTACAACCTGTGAGAGATGCACTTATATAGTCAAACTGGAAGTAAATCTCTCTTCACCCAAGACTGGACTAGACAGTCAATAGTAGAAGGAAAACACTTGCACCACACCACATTCATCACATAGTCCCTCAAAGCCTACACCACCAAAACACACACATAGAAACACAAAACATGCACCTACATTCGCGAAGGCTCTCAGTAAAAACCTGCCCAAGCAACAGGGACCTCCAAAGCAGAAACCCAAGCAACCTCCACCCCCCAACACAACCCATATGATACATAGCCCACAAACTCAGTGTGCCACTCAACCACAGCCCATAAGGCATGATAATGTACCCAACACTCTAGTCATAGGTGACTCTATAGTCAGGCACACTGATGTTCCACTCACCAGGCTAAACAAAGAGAAAGTTACTGTCAACTGCCTGTCGGGTACCAGGATCCTCTACATAACACATGCAATCAGGTCACTCCACAAAAAGTACAAATATGACTCTGTCATTGTCCATGTTGGTGTGAATGACCTGAGCCATATCTCCCTGGACTACATGAAAAGGGTCATGGAGGAGCTGTCTGATCTTGTAGCCCAAGCAGGTATGACCCTAGCCCTGAGTAGCATCTTGCCATCAACCAGAATGATACCACAGTGCAAGGACAAAATGATTGACTCCAACAATTGGTTAAGCTTCTGGTGTCATTCTAATGGGATCCAGTATCTGTCTGCCTGGGATGACATGATTGACAAACCACGATGCTTTGCCAGAGATGGCCTGCACCTGTCACCCCTGGGATTCCGGATACTGGCTAAGGCTCTAGCCAACCCTATAGTGCCTTTTTAGGCAAGGTTCAAATGACAAATTCACCACTGTCACACGTACAAGCAAGCAGAATCTGAGGGTATTGCTACTCAATGCTAAAAGTCTAAACATCAAAATGCACTCACTCGAGGCACTCCTTAAAATGGAGAACATCGACATCTGTGGAGTGACAGAGACCTGGTTCAAGGCTCCAGAGAGTACCCCTGCATTACCAGGCTATAATTCATACCACACCTTTTGGCCACCTAACCTGGACCGAAACACTAAAGGCGGAGGCATGTCTATATTTATTAAGAATATCCACATCTCCAGGCTAGTTGCTCAGCATAATGCATCCAAGATTATCCAAGTGCAACTAACTCTTGGCAAGACCACAATCCAAACTGTAGCTTGTTACAGATACCACACCATGCCCCAGGTTTCCCACTCCTCTAATAATGGGTGATTTCAACTACCCCACCATTAACTGGGAAAACTACTCATGTACCAACTCTTGTGTTCAACGTTTGCTGGAATTCATAAATTCCAATGCCCTGGATCAACTTATCCACACCCCCACCAGGGGCAGCAATATCCTAGACCTGGTTATTACCAACATGGGCAACCAGTGCTCCACACCAGAGGTCAATTCCTCCTCGTTGGTCAGATCTGACCACAAGCTAATCACCCTAGACATCCACATCCCGCCCCCACCCCCCATTAGGGAAACCACCATAAGAATTTCTCCAAAACCAACTTCTTGCTTCTTAAGACAGAAGTGGCAAACTTCACGATATCTATGCTGACAGACAATAGAGGTATGACTGCTGATTCCTACACAAATGCACTTTATAAGCACTTACACGAGTGCATGGATCGTGCAGTCCCTAACAGAACCAAGATGCTATCCTCCAAAAAAGGAAGACAATCTGGTGGTTCCCTGCCATAAACAAACTCTACAACAGAAGAATGAAACTGTTGCAAAAAAGTGTAAAATCCCATGATTGGAGGAACTCCCTGGTCAGCCTCAGTAAGAAGCTGAGATCCCTCATAAAATCCTCCAAAGCTAGTTACGAAAATAAAATCACCACTGACTCTAAAGACAATCTCAAAGCATTCTATAGCTATGTCAAGAATCTCAATGACAACACTCAGATCTGCTCTGAGTTACAACACAATGGCACTAAATATACAGAACCAATTGATACTGCCAACATCCTGGCAGATAGGTTCAGTGCTAACTTTACCCCCATCTCATCCCCTAAAGGGCCCATCTCTATACCGGAAGAATGCAAAGTTCCTGTAATCATGGCTACACAGGTAAAAAACACACTCTCCAAAGCCAAGAACACATCATCCATGGGGGGGTCTGTATTAGAACACCAAACATTTGAAATGTCGGGTGTTCTAATATTGACCCGTTTTCAGCAAACGCTGAAAATATCGAAGTAACAGGAAACCAAATTCTTTCCTAGGGAAAGAATTAGGTTGTCTGTTTCTTTTGCTTCAGTATTTTCCGCGCTCTCATGGAAAGTTACAGGGCGGGTTCAGGCAAGTGTGCGATTGTGTGGACGTGTGGGTTAGGGTGGATTAGGTGAGTTAGGGTTAGGGCACAGGTCAGGTAAGTGTGCGATTGTGTGCACGTGTGGGTTAGGGTGGGTTAGGTGAGTTAGGGTTTGGGCATGGGTGAGGTGACTGTGCGATAGTGACGGACCTTAGGGTTAGGGTTTGGGTTAAGGTAAGTGGATAGTTAGTGGTGTTTGTATAGTTTAGTGTAGGGTTAGGTGTTTGAGTTTAGGTGTATATGTGTGGATTGCTGTTTGTTTGGTGTGCTTGTCATGTGTGTATGTGTTTTGGAACAGCGATTTTTTTCCCTAGGAAAAACTTCGCTGTTCCGAATGTTCGATATTTTTTTTTCAATTGCTAGGGTTCGATATTAAAACACTCGACATTTTGAATGTTCGGTGTTCTAATATAGTCCCTCCATGGGACCTGACAACATCCCAGGCTGCATTCTACATGAACTACAGAATGAACTAGCAACTCACTTAAGTACCTTGTTCAGCCATAGCCTCTCCTCAGGCTATGTGCCCACTGAATGTTGCACAGTGACGGTTATCCCACTCCACAAAGGGGGAGCCACCACGGACCCTAGAAACTACTGCCCCATTAGCCTGACGAGCCTGGTCTGCAAGGCTATGGAACATATCATCATGGAACTTATAAACAATGACAGTGGTAATCTCCAAACACTGGACCCCACCCAGTCCAGGTTTGTAAAAGGCAGATCATGTTTCCTAAACCTGATAGACTTCTTTGAAGCAGTCACCAAAGCCGTAGATGAGGGTAAGGTGGTTCACACAGCCTATCTAGATCTCACCAAGGCTTTCAACACCATCCCCCACTCTGGAATTATAGATAAACTCATTAAACTAGGTATAAATCCCTATGTCACAAGATAGGTTGCCAGCTGGCTCACAGACAGAACCCACACTGTGAAAGTAGCAGACTCCAAATCCCACTTCAGACCAGTGACAAGTGGAGTACCACAGGGTTCAGTCCTGGGTCCTCTCCTGTTTGGTATCTACTTCCCTGAAGTACAGGCTAACACAGAAGGTCTTTGGCTAATTAAGTTCGCAGATGACTGCAAACTAGGAGCCATAATCAAAACTCCAAAAGATGTGGACATCCTACAAAAGGGCCTCGCTGAGACAGATACCTGGTGTCAAAGCCATGGCCTGAAGCTCAATGCCAAAAAGTGCACTGTCATCCTTTTTGGTAAAAACTCTGTACCCATGAACTACCACATAGGAGGTGGTCTACTTAACAACGAAAGTGTTATAGGAGACCTTGGGACACAGGTGAACAGTAGTCTCTCCTTTGATAATCACATCGCCACAGTAGTCAGGAAATCCTTCTACATGGCACACCTCAACAAAAAAGGCTTCTCATCCAGGAAAAAAGAGGTCATTGTTCCCCTCTACTCATCACTCATTAGACATATTAGATCAGTGAATGCTTAAAAAAGTGAACGCTGATTGATCGACCTTATGTAAGCAAAAGCTTACAATCTCAAACTGTCAGATCAGCGAATTTTTTCCTAGGAAAAAAAATCACTGATCCAAAACACATACACACAACACAAGCACACCAAACAAACAGAAATCCACACATACACCTAAAATCTGACACCTAACCCTACACTAAACTATGCACACACCACTAACTATCCACTTACCTTAACCCAAACCCTAACCCTAAGGTCTGTCACTATCGCACACTCACCTCACCCACCCCCTAACCCTAGCTCAACTAAACCTGCCCTAACCCTCATGTCCACAAAATTGCACACATACCTAACCCATGCCCTATCCCTAGCTCACCTAACCCACCCTAGCACTCACATCCACACAATCGCACACTTACCTGAATCCGACCTGTAATTTTCCACCACAGCACTGAAAATACCGAAGCAACAGAAACGGACAACCAAATTCTTTCCCTAGGAAAAAATGTCAGTTTCTGTTGCGTCAATATTTTGAACATTTGCTAAAATAAGGTCGATCAATCAGTGTTTGCTTGTTTAAGTGTTCGCTGATCTAATATAGACCCTTATAGAGTACAATGCCCCTTTTGGTATGTACCTCACAAGACATCTACAACAACTGGAAAGTACGCAGAAATACCTCACAAAGAGGATTACCAGCTTCAAACAGACGCCGTATGCAGACCGTCTCAAAAAACTGCAGCTTTACTCATTGCATATCGCCTTCTCAGAGGCGATCTCTGCCTAACACACAAAGCTATCTCAAATCTGGTGCTTTTGGACATGCTCCACTTAAAGAAATCCCAATCCCTCCGAGCTACATGCTCTAGGGACCTAAACCTTGTCACCACAATAAACAGAAAATGCTGGAGGGATAGATTCCTTTCCCAGAGACTTCCCATACTCTGGAACAAACTACCTATCTATATAAAACAAAGCTCCTCATTAGCACTCTTCAAGAAAAAGTTTGATGATTGGATGGGAGATAGTAAATTCACCCCAGGGATCATTTCTGTGGCTCTGCTTAACAGTGGCACAGGAAAATAATTTTCTTGGGTGGTGAAAGCCAGGGTACATTTTGGCTAGGTTTATATAGGCCCTAGGGCCAATAGCCTAGTACCTACCTATGAACCTATGTATCGATGCACCTGCCCATCACATCGACCTGGTCTTTGCTAACATGGGTGACTGTTGCTGTACACCAATAATCAACTCCTCCCCTGTTATATCTTAACACAAATTAATCACTTTGGAAATCCACAGCCCCTCCCCCTGCACAGGTAACCACCATGAAAAGCCTTTCCAAAGCTAATGATGGCCTCCTAAAAACAAAAGTGGCTAACCCCTCCACAGACAAGCAAATGGAGACTAGTTGCATGACAGCTGAATCAAACAACAATGCATTATGAAGATGTACACAAATGCATGGATACCTCTATACCCAGTAGAACCAGGACCCTCACCTTCAAAAAAGGAAGCCAATCTGTTGATCTCCGGCCATAAAGAAACCCTACAACAGAAGGAGGGAATAAGGTGAAGTTCCAAGACTGAAAAAAACCCTTATCAACCTCAATTAAAAGTTGAGATCGCTCATCAAATACTACAAAGTTAGCTGTGAAAACAGAATTGGAGCACATAGTAAAGACAACCACAAGGCATCATACAGTTATGTAAAGAATCTCCATGGTAATACCAAGATTTGCTCTGAGCTACTATACAATGGTACCCCCTAGACTGAGCCAACAAATATTGCCAATATACTGGATGACATATTGATTGCAAACTTCACCCCTCTCACCCCCCCCCAAAGGACCAATCACAATACCAGTACACTGCCAGGCACCCAGTATTACTGCTGCACAGGTTAAAACACCACTGTCCAAGGCCAAGAATACAACTTCTATGGGACCTTACAATATCCCTGGCTGTGTTCTACATGAACTACAGAGTGGCCTGGCACCTCACCTGTGTGCCCTGTTCAAGCACAGCCTCACCTCATCCTTTGTACCTACTGAATTGTGCACTGCTACAGTCAACCCTCACCACAAATGAGGTGCGACTACAGACCCTGGTAAATATTGCCCCAACTGCCTGACAAGTCTGTTATGCAAAGCTATGGAATGTATCATCATGCACCTAATAAACAGGGATATGGGAATCTGCAGACTCAGGATCCCAAACAGTTTACATTTGTGAAGGGTAGGTCATACCTGCTCAATCAACCTGGTCAGCTTCTTGGAGTCAGTCACCTGAGCTGTGGATGAAGGCAAGGTGGCACATACAGCCTACCTTGATCTGGGCAAAGCCTTTGATAACATTCCCCACTTAGGAATCATGCAAACACTCACTAAGGTAGGCATCAACCCCTTATCACTAGGTGGGTTGCAAACTGGGTCATAGATAGAACTCACAGTGTGGAAATAGCTGACTCCATGTCAGACTGCTGATCAGTCATAAGTGGAGTCCCACATGGTTTTGTCCTGGGTCATCTCATGTTTGGTATCAACTTCTCTGAAGTCCATGCCAACATGAAGGGACTCTGGCTGACAAAGTTTGCAGACAATTGCAAATTAGGAGCTATTATTAACTACCCAAGTGATGCTGGCATCCTACTGAAAGGCCTCACTGAGACCAATGATTGGTGTCAGAGTCATAGCCTTAAGCTCAATGTCAGAATATATGTTGTCATCCCCTTTGGGGAAAATCCTGTTCCCATGAATTACCACATCGATGGTAGTCCCCTGAACAAAGAAGGTGTTATAACAGATCTAGGTACACAGGCTGACAGCAATGTCTCTTGACCACCACATTGCTACTCTCAAAGTCCTTCTATGTGGCACATCTCAGTACTAACGCATTAGCATCCAGAAAGGAAGAGGTCATTGTCCACCTGTACTTTTCCTGACAGAGTGACACAGTTTGTTTCAGCATACATATTCTGATGGATGTGAGATAGGTAAATGAAATGTATGTCCTCATTTTCTGACAACACTCATAGCATTACAGTGATTTTCCAGAGAAATTATAATAATCTGTAAAACAGACCAGAAATATGAGCAATAAACCTGGACATCCTGAAACAATCCAATCAGTTGACAGGTATGCTCAGAACTCCTTTCTGCAATGAATCCGGACCAAGGATGACAAAGTGGTGGGTGGAAGCCATGAAAATGGGGATATATCTGAAGTACTGGCATAGATAAGCTAACACAGTTGCTGTAGTAACACCCTCCTGTGTGCTCTAACATATATTTAATGAAACAGCACAAGTAATTGAACTAGGGAATCTGCTATGGGTAGTTACACATGTATTTGCAAGTATATCAGGCACTACGGGGATGTAACAGCACTGACAAACAGGCACCAGTGTGAAAGTGCATATTCAAAATCAATATCACCAGATTCACAGTCACATACTGGTAAGTCAAGTGAACAGTAGAGTATATGAGCTGCGTAAACAAATACATCATTGTTTGCCACCCACACACTAGCCCGACATATACAGTCCCAATTCTCAGTGTAGTCTGAATCCTGACCTTGGTACAGGACATGTCTCAGTCTGCCCCTACAAACACATACAGTCAATAGATCAGCAGAAACTGGAGCAGCATGCACAGTCAGATAAAGAAGGAGCCATAACACTTACATCCACCCCCCCCTCCATACATAGCCCAAATAAGGGTCTATATCAGATGATCAAAAGCTTACAAGTCAGAAGCTCACAACTTCAAACTGCAAACCTCGAATGCTGACAACATCGAACAGACAAAAAAAAAATACTAACTACCCAAAAAAAAAATGCTCTATGCAAGGGGACAAGCCTCCCTGCGCCCCCCCACACCCCTGCTACTTAAATATGCCAACTTCCAGATTGCACTATAGTGCAGTAAAGGGAAATCTTCCCTTCCCGTACTCTATGGTGATCCCCATTCTGCGGTTCAATGTCAGCTTTCAGAGTTTGAAGTTCAAAGTTGTGAGCTTCGGACTTATCAGCCTTCATTGTTCCAGTATAAACCCCCCAAATAACATGTACACATGACATGTGTACACAACCATGACAGTCTGTAAACAATGACCAGACATACACAGGCCTCTCACATATACAGTTCACCTCAGAATGTACAGGCTGAGGACTCATATCTATGGCCTCTTCCCTGACATGTCTCTGGGTCTACTACATCACTGGGATGGTAGCAGGAATGAAGTCAAGAAATAATGATAATGAATATGTCTGCACCTCATTGACATCTGGACAAAGCTTGACAACATTTGGGGACAGAGGCAAACACAGGGGTAGATTGGACATATTGCTGTCATACATTGAGACAGTTGCAGATGTTACTGGGCTTGTTGTAATATCCTTTATGAGGAATATGACGTCAACAATACCAATAGATTTGAGTATTTACTGACTGCATTCCCCAGAGTCCATGACTGATTTACCAAGGACACCAACTGTCTGGAGGACAGACAAAATATAACAGGCAAACATGTGGCCAGTCTGTGGACAGCATACCACTGGAGAGGTATGCCAGAGATGTATCACTGTGAGTCATGAAGTCACTCACTAAAGCATGTCCACACAAACCCTGTCAATCTATCAATCCGCCATGTGTATAACAGCACTGATGACACAGAATCTGTTCACAAATCTGTGGATATGTCCCCCATTTTGCTTGGCTGTCTCCACATGTCCTGTCCTGTGATGTATTGCCATCTACTGTATGTGAATCTGTAGCCCACCACCTCTGTAATGTCCCTCACACAGGCAAGGAAAAGGGGCAAGGCCCACATTAAGGAATGTCCCATATGTCGGAACTAGCAGCAGTGTGCAGGCCCATAGCATAATACTGTGTGGGCACCTACATAGTGGTATGGCCTTAGCAATACCTGACATCTGCACAGCTGTACAGTGAACAGACAGAAAGTAGATAGCCAAGAAAGTAGATAGCCAACAGGTTATGCATTAGGATGAATGTTTTGAAAGATAGACGTCTGAAACTGAAAGGTATGCCATTGCTACATGACAGCAGTCCTCAATGATGTGTTCAGAAAACATAGTAGTCTGCAGTTTATTTCAAAATATCAGATCAATATCCAACAGGAGATACATAAATACATACAGCTCAAACACCAAGAACAAGATAGTCAGTACTCAGAGTACCAGCTTTGTATGCAGGGGTGTATGGTTCTAGTACTACCATCTGCAATCTGCTTTTACTTTGAAAAGCACTGTTAAAAGTATTAATGCAATGATATCATATGTGTTAAACTATTTTTGTCAACCAGTGCACTGTAGCTGGTGTAACATGCAAGTGTGTCTAAATATAACCTGGGATACTATCCATGTATAAAACAAATACAAAGATAAAAAGATTGTGGTACTACCCATGTATACCCAGGTGTTCCAAACAGTATAGTCACACCCCTTGCTACTGTAATGACAGCACATAGAAGCATGTTATGTACAGGAAATTAAACACACTTATTAAATATGTCATTACCCTGCTATTTTATCAGACTGGAAAGTGATCACTGGTTACCAGGGCAGAACTATGCTTAGCAGGTTTATGCATTGCTTAAATGTAAATACTAAGCAGATTTGTGCACTGCTAAGCGAAGCCTACACAGTGTAAGCACCTATTCGTTTAACCATACATTAGCACCGTTTACTGTTGGGCAAACATGCACAAACCCACTTAAAGCTGCTCAAAACTGTCTTAATCACTCTGTATCCAACATTCCTTGCTCTGCTTAGCAACAAAATAAACAACCCTTGCAAGTCTTGAACCCAGGACCCAGCAAACTATAACCAATGCAATTCACCAGTAAGCCACCACAGATGTAGGGTTTTAGGATATTTTCTCAAACATACCCTTCTTTACAGCCAGCTTACAATAGGGAAGAGACACTGTGCAATTAGGAAGGATTGGTATCTACTAATATATCTGAAAAGAAACATATACATAGAGAGAGAGAGAGAGAGAGAGAGAGAGATATGTATGGAGATACTATATATATGTATCAATAAATACTGAGGTGTGTGTATATATATATATATATATATATATATATATATATATATATATACACACACACACACACACACACACACACACATATATATATATATACACACACACATATATATATATATATATATATATATATATATATATATATATATATATACATACATATGCACACACGTCCCAAAATGCCCATACAAACATATGCTGCTGATATGCCACCCATAACTGGGGCAGCATGCATAGTCAGATACAAAAGGACCCATGACACTCACATCTGTCCCCCCACAGTCCAAATAAATAAGTGAACAGTACACTGCTACAAAATCATGATAAACCATACACAATGGCCAGACATACAACAACCTCTTAGCAGAACAACAACAATGACTGAACATAGCAAAGAGAAGTACAACCAGCCAGTAATTCACACATGTTTATTATAATCTGATGTCTTGGCCAAAGCCTTCAAGGAGTAAAACATTACAAGAAATACTTGCCTTAATCACAAGAAGCAATTAACACTTAATTACATAATTAAATACACAGCCTCCAATTAAACTTCTCATTTAACCCCCTAAGGGATAAAGTATCACATTTAATATTAATACATTCTGTCTGTACATAACAATTGTCCTTTTATGAATGTTTCATCAAACTGAGGAACAGAACTTTTCCAAAATAGTACCTTGGAACCCACTACTTTCCCCATGCTGAGATTTATTCAAATATATGGCTATAGAACTGTCATCTTTCTTATCAGTAATATGTCTCACATGTTCTAACAGTCTAGTTTTAAAATGTGTTACTCTCCCCACATAAAATATGTTACAAGGGCATCTAAGAGCATTCTCTGTACACCAACCTCTTGTACAGACTTCAACATGTTTTCCAGCCTTTCCCCTCAGCAGGAATGACAGCACTAAATAATGATAGACCATTATACCTATCAACCTCCTACTGTATGACATCTGGACAAAGCCTGACATAATTATTGGACAGAGGCCCAAATACATGGCCATACTTGAAATATTGCTGTTATACACTGAGAAAGTTGCTGGTGTTACAGGATTTGTTGTAACATATCTTTTCTGAGGGATATAAAGTCAGAAAAACAAATGGATGTTAGCATTTACAGATTGCAATCGCCAGAGTATGCTACTGATTTGCCAAGGACAACACATGTCTGGTGAACAGACCAAACATAACAGGCTAACCTGTGACCATTATGTGGATAGCCCTACAGTTGAGAGCTATGCAGAGACAGAACTTTGTCTGACTGAAAGCCATGCAGAAAAAGCATGTGCAGACAAACCCTGTTAAACTAGCAGTATTCCAAACATATAACAGCAATACTCTCATTCTGCCCCTAAGTCTTGTACCTTCTCCACCATTTAGTTGGCTTGTCTCCACAAGTCTTGTTGTAAGAGGTAGTAGCCCACACAACTTCAAGATGTCTTCCTCACAAGTAAGGGAAAGGGCCAATGCCCACATGGAGTACTCAATTATAGGAGTATGCTGCCATGATATTGGCTATTGGAAGAACTACACAGCTGCTCTGCATGCAATTAGCAAGTGGGGAACATCAATAGGTGCACAAGCCATCACCTGGTCATGAGCATCACCTACAAAAGCCATGCTGCTACCTATTCAAACCAGCTCTATCTCTGTAGTGCACAGAGAGAGAGAGAGAGAGAGAGAGAGAGAGCAAATAAAACATAAACTGGAAAAGAGAAGAAAAAATATATATATATAAGTGGAACATGTAAGCATGCAATTGAATGTAGTACTTGGTCTTTAATAATGGGAAATATGATTTGGAAGAATATATGTCCCAACAAGATTTGATGTACTAATGTCCTGCTGAACAGCTGCTATGGCCATAGTATCTGGTCCTCTCTGCAGTGGGAGAGATCACAGCTATACCTCTCAACTGTACAGATCTTCACAGAATGTCCAGAGTTTCCCATCATAGTTTTTTTGTCTGTTCATCCTGAAACCTGTACTTTTCTGGAAAATAGTTGAGGATTGAAGTCATCAAGTAATGACAAACACTTGAGTTTAAGACTCCACATCCTTAAGAATATTCAAGGTAATGCAAAATGTATCATTCTACAAACTTCCTAAGTTTGTAACAGGAATATTTAAAGTCTGTCCCTATTTTTCCCCCCATCATTTTAGGCTTTGTCCAGATGCGATGCTCTAAGAGGTTGCGAGGTAGGATCACAGTTCAGGAGCCTGACTCACCCCTGGGAAAGAACTGCTCACATATGACAACCACTGGGGTGTCTGTTAAACAGTTGCCACTGCTAGGCCAGTTAATGGGATGTTGTCCGTATCCATATGTTACCTGGAGTCTACTATACATAATCAAAATTTCAGAAAGCTGAAACCCATATGGCTGAGACCATATGTTCGACTCCTGAAATTTCAAACATGCAAAAATAAAATAAAAACAAAACACTACATTATTTTAAAGCTGGTAGCAGGGTGGCTATGCCTCCTGCACCCCCTTTAACTTCAATATAGCAACTCCGAGATCACACTACATTGCGGCAAATGGAAATTCTCCCATTCCGCACAATGAGGAGCTGTCCATTCAGAACGTTAGAAATTTCAAAAGTCGAACATATGGTCTCAGCCATATGGGCGTTGGCTTTTTGGCATTTCGAACATCTGTAGGGGACCGGTTACCTGTGAATATGTGTATGATACATGTTTGTCTTGTAAAGCTAAGAGACCTATATACGGCATGTGCATAGCAAAGTACTGTTGCAGATGTGTGTTGAACTGCACGCGATATATTGAATTAATAACATTCAACTGTACAGTGTTCTGCTAAACATTAGTCACATTTGTGACCGATATCTGTAGTCACATACACATATGCCTGTGTTATGTCAGTCAAACCAATGGCAAGTCTGTGAGCAATGACAATGTAACATAATAGCCTACTTATGACTGTTGGACATCGTCCAGGTTATCACAGTGATGTCAAAGCCTACTGTGCAATCATCTTACTAATGTATGGTGCAGGTATATTAACATAGTATCAATACTAATGTCCCTTTTGTCACCCATTTATGTGTGCCATTGTCCAGACATACTACTATAACAGGTTGAGAAGTATGATTGAGCAGAAAGACTGTAAATACAGTGTGCCATACTAACCTAGAACAGCAATGTACACCAGGTATCCCCTGAGCACATGTATGTATGCGTATGTTCAGCTGGAAGGCACAAAACTAATCACATGGGTTTCAAGCAGTCATGTACATAGGTTGTGCATGTGGCACATGAGTGTAATATCAGTGTCAGTGCATACAACAAACATAAATGTGTACAGCTACTGGTTGTTGCATTGCCCTGACACTGATATGGGTACTAGAGTAGGCATGATTATCAGGTAGTACTCGAAGTGTCCAACTGTGTTATGATCCTTTATCCATGCTTACCACCAACAGCTATATCAACACCTATATACAGTGGATATTGCAAGTGTACTCTTCCCTGTTGGAATGCAAGGTTTGTGTGCTATATGACAATGAGACCACAGAACATAATTTCATAACGTTTCTCATCTTGAATGTGACCCCTAACCTGTACAATTACATTGAAAAACAATCAAAGGTGTTTCTAGGAAGGTGAGCAACTATTGCCAAGTGAAGATGTGCTATAATGTTAGAGTCCAAACCAAGATGAAGGAATGCTGTAACAATTTCAAGTGGTGCATACACAACATATTAGTTTAAGGGTGTGCACACTCATTCATCTGGTGTATTGTACTGATTAGTACTTCAATATGTTTTCACAGACCAGATTGTTATGTTTTCAATTGAATTGTACAGGCCATAGGTCACATTAAAGGTGGGAATTGTTTTGAAATGAGTTATTGTGGTTTCATGTTTTAATTGCACAAATACCAGGCATCATAACAGGGGTGTGTACACTTTATATCCACTGTAGCTGTATGGACTCAGCAGTACCTGACCAGTATAACCAGCCTCCACCAAGGTAGAGTAATCCCCTTTGGTGGACAGCAGCAATACACAAACCACATAACAGGTTGCTTTATTGGCTGTACAGGGACACATAGGTGCAGGCAACAACTTGGAAGCAAGTCCACTTCTATCTGAGCAAGCATGTAAGTTCACAGGAGATTTCCTGTCAGTCTGACTATGACTACAAATCAGACATATCCACACCACCAAGGGCAATTGCAACAGTATCTCCAAATATATTTTCAATATCAGTGGCAATAACACAATTCACCCTGTACTGGGGGTAAAGAACACCTCATACACACATGCCATCGATATAGGCAACCTGCATCAGACAGATAAGGTGGAAACATCACCACCCTGTCCACCCCAGTTGTATAAGGGGATATGCACACCAACCACACTCCTCCCCTCAGCAATGGTAAGCATGTACATATTGCCTACTGATGGCAACAATGGCCAATCTCCATGGGTCATAACAACATCACTGTCTGCCTCCTACATGAACTCAGGCATGTGCTCACAGCTCCATCACACACCACAGTCAAACACAGAGCTGCCACCATCCACATGGAAGATGGCCACTGTCAACCCTCTACACAAAAATTAATGGAGACTAGAGGATTATGGAATTAACTGTTCAACATTGGGGGGAATGAGATAGCTCAGGGCCAGGAGTGTAATGCAAGCTGCTATAGCCCTGATATATTGGAGGGTTATGGTGTAGTTTGGATTATTTGCAAGTAATATCCACTGTTGATGTGCAATTTGACAACCGTATGAGGACCTGTGACCTTTTTCCTGTTTATGTCTTCCAAGTAACATGCAGGGGGCTCACCTACCAGCATTCTTTGCTGAGAAAGCTGAGATCATCACCCAATATGTGATCGAACATTATGCCCTGTTATTTGGATGGAGAGCAGAAGATGTATGGGAGAAGACCACCCTGTGGAACAATCTGGTCAACAGGGTAAATGATGCTGGGCTGCACAGCAGACCTTATGAGCAGGTGCAGCATCGGGCCACTGACCTCATTTGCCATTCAAGTCAACAGGCTGCTGCTGCTGTTGCAGTGAGGGAGTGGCTAGCCACAGGTGGGGGCCCAGCCATCCAGCCCCCACTGACACCAACCAAGGAGCTCCTCACTAATCTTGGTGCACCCACCCAAAGCACAAGCCATGAAGCTGAGGAAAGCATTGTGGAGGTGGATTGCACACACTGGATGAGGAGCATGCAGGTAAGGGCACACTGGGGATTAGTACACTAATGTATCACACTTACATGTATCTGTATTGTATCTACATCCATGTGTCAGGTCCAATTGCAGTTGTGGATGGGGTTTTGTAATGCACAGAGGTGCACATCTATGGTGAGAACAGAACATTGTGCATTATTGGGGTTAGTACTGTAAATGTGCAGACATGCTGCATCCATCCTGTACCAAGACCACATGTGAGTCTGCTGACAATAACTCCCTCTCACAACTACCTAGGACCCTCTGGTCTGCATATGGGACAACAGCCTGAAGCTAGTTAGTATGACATTGTTCTGTTGTTGCCTGGCAATAGCCCAGGCATGTGAAGGGCATACAATTCACCATGCACACAACTATCAGTAATAGCTATACTGCTCTACATAATAGCTATATTGCTTTATGTGCATGTTCACTTGTGGTGGGCTTAACTGCATTGCATCACAGTGGTCACCACTGTGGCCTATCTGACAACAATTCAACATTCCTGTAGCATACCTCACAACTTGTCAGTGACAAGACATCTGGACAGAGGCCAGCAAAATGGGCTGGACAAACGGCCTAAAGTTGGGACATGTGTGACACATTAATGGTATACAGTGGATATAAAGTGTGTACACACCCCTGTTAAGATGCAAGGTGTTCCTGTTACATATACATTAAGACCACAATATGTCAGTCTACACCTCTTTAATGCGACCAGCCTTTAATGCGACCTATAACATGAACAGTTCACTTGTAAAACCAAGCATCTGGAATCATGTATTGCACCTACAAGGCTGGCCACCTGTGAGGGTGGCAGACATCGTATCAGCCATATGTGCCAGTACACTCACTGTGGCCTATTTGGCTACAATATCACATACATGGGCATTGTTAAGGCACACAGACCACTTCCAACTATGTATAGGTTGCAAACATCTGGATATAACAGACACATCTGTACAGAGGACTGTACAATGGTTTAACTTGCTGCATGTATGGCAGATGCTGTTACCACACTATATAAAGTAATGGCAGTGGAAGGAGGTCACCAGCCATGTATGGCACACACATCAAAATAGTATAAGCCACAGAAGATATGATCCTCACACACACACACACACACACACACACACACACACACACACACACTTGCTAGTATTGGGATTAGAGTTCCTGTCTATCTATGTATTTCTACTATAGTGCTATGCAGTTATCAGACACACCACAGAGCTTACACATTTCCACCTAGTCCAAAGGTACTTCTAAGGTGGATGACATCAACAGGACTACTAAACTGAAGTGAGGGGAAGTATAAAGGGTAGTACACAGGTCAAAATGGTGTAACCCACACACTACATGATTCTCACACAAACACATCTAAACAGTTGTCAGTAGGGAGATTAGAGCTCCTGCCTATCTAGTTATTGCTATTACAGTGCTATGCAGTTATCAGACGCACCATAGAGCTAATACATTTTCAGCTCATCCAAACGTACTTCTAAGGTGGATGACATCAACAGGATTACTAGTTTGGCATGAGGGGAAGTGTGAAGGTTAGTACACAAGTCAAAAATGGTATACGCCAGACAGTAGTGTAAAGGGTTTCACACAAGTCAAAAATGGTATAAGCCAGACAGTAGTGTGAAGGTTAGTACACAAGTCAAAAATGGTATAAGCCAGGCAATACATGATTTACACACACACACACACACACACACACACACACACACACACACACACACACACACACACTTGCCAATATTGGGATTTGAAATCCTGCCTATCTAGTTATGTCTACTATAGCGGTATGCAGTTACCACACATGCTACACAGCTTACTGAACTTTCACATGGTCAAAGCTGCTGATAACTGCATGGCTGAGGTAAAGTATTACAGGTGACAGAAAGTCTGCCTTCAGTTCCACCATTACATCGTGCTAGTTCTTTGTGTCTTACACTTCAAATAGCATTATGGCTTGGTACTTCACCAGGTTATTGTGGCACTTCATCAGGTTATTGTGGCACACCTGGGAGCTGTCAGCAGTACTCATTCATCACAGAAGTAGCCCCAGTACTTACTAGTTATGTCCACCCCTCCTAGCATGATTGAAGGGCAGTTTTATGTTCTTTCACCCAGTAACCTGGTGCATTTGTCCATTCTGAGGCACTGTTCCAACTACCCCATGTACACAGACAACCCTCCCCTCTAAAATCCAAACACTCAGACCTGTGAAAGTTACCCGTATATCACCCAAAGTAGACATATGTACTCAACAAACGTAACAAAAGACCAAAGGGTAGGTTCCACAAATGTATCCAAGGTGGAAGACTCAGAAAATAGTAGAAGTAGTCCACACGAAATGTTCGTAAAGTAAAAATAAATTTATAGCAGATAAATCCACAGGAATCCTCGTAGGGTAAAGTTGTTTATTGCACGCAAGGCTAAACAAAGCAAATGACTAAAACCAAATGACGTGAAACACTCCAGCAAGCGTTTTTCGTTCGGTACACTGCCCGAACTTCTTCAGACAGGATGTAGTTCAATTCAGATATTCTATTTAAATACTTAGATACACGCAATTAATTAATTAGACCAATTCCTAAATAATTCAGTGTATTCAACAAATAGACCATAATCAACTGAATCAACTAGCTGGATAAAGTGACCTAATTCAATATGCAGAGAACATCCAATAACCAAAAATTACACATACAAGTAACGAACTAATATGAACATAATACATAATACATAATACAAACCCTTTTCCTTTTAGAAATGAACTTATTTAAACGTCCAAATGTTAAAAAAAATAATAATAATAATAATGAAAAAATTAAATGAAAAAATTAACACATTTAAAACGTTTAAAATATTTATAACGTTTAGGACATTTATAACATAACCTAATTTAAAAAGTATATATATATATATAACATGAACTGGTTTTAAAAGACTAGTTCAACCCTTTAATGAACTCTACCTTAATAAAATAACTGTGTTAAATATGTGTTATCCTATTCGGTGTATATACATAGTGTATTTAAAACTAACCTACTTTCTACTACTAAACTGATGTAATAATAAATGACATCTTAAACTAAAACTAAAAAGTCTACTAGAGTATAACGGCAGTAATAGAAACAGGGAAAGTATCAGCTCCCTATTTGGGAACATATAATGTTACATTACCTAGGGGGCTAATTTACACCTTATAAAAGTTTCACATGGAATTCATACATAAGTAATAATTTATCTCCATAGACTGTTCAATTTTAATAAGCACATAATCGAACAAGCCTCATTAAGGCCAGGGGTTTTATGTGCCACCAAACGTAACTGCCAACTGAGTTCCTTCTTTTCCAGTTGGAGCCTAAACAAGTTGTCATTACATAAATTATAATTGTCAGTCTGTATCTGGTCGATGGCCATAAAATCAAATGAATGGCCTTCATTCCTATTACAGTGCTTTGCCAGGGCATTATCATCTTTGTTTGTACTGATAGCATAACAGTGTTCATATACCCTGTCCTTCAAACGTCTGTCTGTTTTACCCACATAAAAAGCGGGGCATTGTTTACACTGCGCCAAATAAACGACTCGCCTACTGTTACAATTAAACTTTTTCCAAATCACAAAGGTGTCCTCACCTATTGTAAATGAGTCCATAGTGTTAATATAGGCGCAGTGTCTACATGCCCCACACTTCCTAGTACCTCCCTTAACCTTTTGTCTCGCTGGTTTCCTTTCGAGAAGTTGTTTCATATTAGTGCCCCTCCTGAATGTAATAACAGGTCCTGATTCAAAGGTTTGTTTTGGTTCATTATCAATAGATAGGCAAAACCAATACTTACTAAGAACTTTCGAGATTTCATAGGCTTCTGGGCAATAGGTGAAAACAAATGAAACCATAAAGTTCTTATTCCTCCCCGTAGTCCCGCCAGTCGTGACCCCTTGGTTATTAGGGACCTCAATACTTTGAGTGTCATTCCCATTCTCATGTGAGTCAGCTGGGTCAGTGTCCAAATACTGTTGTTACAGTATTGGTTTGTAAATCCCTTGTTCCCTCTTCAAGATAACCTCCTTGAAAATACCTTCTAGGAATGAACTAGGGTATCCCCGGTGTTGAAACATTTGATACAGTTTCTCACATTCATTAACAAAATCCTCCTCCAGTGTAGTCATCCTAGCCACCCTAACCAGTTGGCCTTTTACCACTGATTTCTTCTGGTGTTTAGGGTGGGAACTTGAAAAGTTTAAATATGTGTTAGAGAATGTGTTTTTCCTGTAAATTTTAGATGTGTAATGCCCCTGATGTTTACTAAGGACGACATCCAGGAAACAAATGTTATTTACTTGAAAGTTCATAGTGAACCTGAGGAACCCTGTTGTAGAATTAAGAAATTCAACAAGTTCCTCAGCTAATACCTCATCTCCTTTAAATAAGATGAAGATGTCGTCCAAGTATCTTTTATACATATAGATATATGGTTTCCAGGCACTATTCAACACATAAGAGGTCTCCCAGTGGGCCATCACTAAGTTGGCAAAGCTTGCACCCACTGGTGACCCCATAGCCACACCAATTTTCTGTAAGTACAACTTATCCTCAAAGGACACATAGTTGTTCTTCAGGATAATATCCAGAAGTTGTTCAACAAGGTTACACTGATCGCTGCTCGCTCCCTTTGACCCTATGAATTCTACTATCCACTGGGTGCCTAAATCCTGAGGGATGTTAGAGTAGAGGTCACATACATCCATTGTCAGGAAATTAAGGGAACTATCAAACACTGTTTTCTGTATACTCTCAAGAAAGGACCATGAGTCCCTTAATATTTGGGTTTCCATTTCCACATATTTCTTGAGAATTAGGTCAACCAATTTTGCAGCAGGATAGGTTATTGATTGACGTGCGTCGACAAGTGTCCGAAAAGGGGGGTTATTTAAATCTTTATGGAGTTTCGGAATCCCAAAAATTTTTGGGATTCTTGGGGCTAGCATTGTTAAATATTGATTTTGCTCACCATCAATTAGGCCATCAATGAAAAGGTCGTTAAGGTGTGACTTAACATGGTGGTATGCTTGGTTAAACTGATTTTTACTTACTGCCTCATAGGTGTCCTTTTCAAGTAACATATGCATAATTTTTACATAATCAACATTATGTACGATTGTCAATCCCCCTCCCTTGTCCGGTTTCATAATTCTCACTGGTAAATTCCTGAACAGTGTTAGTAGATGTTTATCATCCTTAGAAATGTTGGACTGATAGTTGCGACATGCTCTAGAGACTATTTCTCTGAATTCTAATTCGCAAAGCTGTTCAAACAAATACAGTGAGTTATTCAAGGGTGGGTTAAAGCTACTAGGGACACGCAGTGGGTCAACATGTGAATTCGAATCACCAAATATCATGTTTAAGTCCAGCTTCCTAATGAACATTTTAAAGTCAATTAACAGTTCTACTATATTGCAGGCCTGTGAGGGTACAAAAGTAAGCCCTTTAGCAAACAGTTCAACTAGTTCGCTGTCTACATAACATTCGGTGTAGTTGTAGATTTTAAAATCAGCATCCTTGTTTGTCACAATTTCAGATAACATTAATCCCACTGTTAGTTGTTGCTCCGCGTGTTGTAATGTCTCCTCGGGGGGGCTCGTGGTTGAGGTTGCCAATTCCTCCCCCCCCCCCTCCCCCCTCTGTAGTTTTTTTGAGGGTGTTGGTTTGACCAATCGTCCCCCTCCATAGTGTCAAAAATAGTATCAGGGTCATTTGAACCTTCAATCCCCCCCATCTTGTTCTTCATTCTCAAAGTTGGTATCCATATTTGGGCTAGGTTTGTAATTACCTTGACCAGTAGGATACCCTGTGGTTTGTTTATTTTGTCTAATAGAGGTAGGATTCTGTTGTCTTGACCGTATTTGCAAACCAGGAGGTTTAGGGAACGCCAGTCCTTCCCTATAAGCCCTTAGGTCCCTCTCAAGTTTTTTTAATTTTGGTTGCTTTCAATTTTGACATCTGTTGGGCAATACTAGATAGGGTTCTGTTGAATTCGAACTCATATCTATGAAAGTCCAAGTCGCTCTTCATCTCCTTTCCAGTATTGTTGTCTCATTAGTCAAACTATCAAGTTCTATTTGATAATGTTTAACCATGCATTTAAGGACGCCAAGCCCATGGTTGTTAAATAAATCGACTAATTCATTATAAAAGTCGGATCCAAATTCCAGACCATTTGGGTAGACAAAAAGTCTTAGGCCCTTAGGGACTATTTTCTCCCTTATACACTTGTTCAAGTAGTTTAGTTCAAGTTGTTTTTTCTTGATTTTATAAAGCTTATTATCAAAACTTTTCAGTTTCTCTACCAAGGAAATGTCACTTACTATTTCAGTGGGGTGCTGAACAATGTTCCCCAAATCTTCCAGGTTAAGTTCATCATTAAGCCAGTTCCGTGGATCAAAATTATTGTTGATGTTTGTTTCAGACCTTTCAGTACTTGTCCCGGTAGAACCACATGGTTGAATATTAGGTTGGTGTTGAGAAGTTCCCTGCATTTGATTTGAACTCCGTAAGGTGTTACTAACATAGTGAGTACCCTGTTGACTCGCAAAGTTGACACTTTCCACTTTCTCCGATAAACGGTCTAACCGGATGTTAATAAGTTCTAACAGTTGAGTCAAATTACCTTGCGTAAGGTAGCCTTGCGTGAGGTTTTCCCCTTCCTGTATGTCCGCCATCCCGATACGTGCGAACCGACCCTCAAAGCAAAACCAAGAACCAAACAACTGCGTATACAACAAACGTAACAAAAGACCAAAGGGTAGTTTCCACAAATGTATCCAAGGTGGAAGACTCAAAAAATAGTAGAAGTAGTCCACACGAAATGTTCGTAAAGTAAAAATAAATTTATAGCAGATAAATCCACAGGAATCCTCGTAGGGTAAAGTTGTTTATTGCACGCAAGGCTAAACAAAGCAAATGACTGAAACCAAATGACGTGAAACACTCCAGCAAGCTGCTCGTACACTGCCCGAACTTCTTCAGACAGGATGTAGTTCAATTCAGATATTCTATTTAAATACTTAGATACACGCAATTAATTAATTAGACCAATTCCTAAATAATTCAGTGTATTCAACAAATAGACCATAATCAACTGAATCAACTAGCTGGATAAAGTGACCTAATTCAATATGCAGAGAACATCCAATAACCAAAAATTACACATACAAGTAACGAACTAATATGAACATAATACATAATACATAATACAAACCCTTTTCCTTTTAGAAATGAACTTATTTAAACATCCAAATGTTAAAAAAAAAATAATAATAATAATAATAATGAAAAAATTAAATGAAAAAATTAACACATTTAAAACGTTTAAAATATTTATAACGTTTAGGACATTTATAACATAACCTAATTTAAAAAGTATATATATATATATATAACATGAACTGGTTTTAAAAGACTAGTTCAACCCTTTAATGAACTCTACCTTAATAAAATAACTGTGTTAAATATGTGTTATCCTATTCGGTGTATATACATAGTGTATTTAAAACTAACCTACTTTCTACTACTAAACTGATGTAATAATAAATGACATCTTAAACTAAAACTAAAAAGTCTACTAGAGTATAACGGCAGTAATAGAAACAGGGAAAGTATCAGCTCCCTATTTGGGAACATATAATGTTACATTACCTAGGGGGCTAATTTACACCTTATAAAAGTTTCACATGGAATTCATACATAAGTAATAATTTATCTCCATAGACTGTTCAATTTTAATAAGCACATAATCGAACAAGCCTCATTAAGGCCAGGGGTTTTATGTGCCACCAAACGTAACTGCCAACTGAGTTCCTTCTTTTCCAGTTGGAGCCTAAACAAGTTGTCATTACATAAATTATAATTGTCAGTCTGTATCTGGTCGATGGCCATAAAATCAAATGAATGGCCTTCATTCCTATTACAGTGCTTTGCCAGGGCATTATCATCTTTGTTTGTACTGATAGCATAACAGTGTTCATATACCCTGTCCTTCAAACGTCTGTCTGTTTTACCCACATAAAAAGCGGGGCATTGTTTACACTGCGCCAAATAAACGACTCGCCTACTGTTACAATTAAACTTTTTCCAAATCACAAAGGTGTCCACACCTATTGTGAATGAGTCCATAGTGTTAATATAGGCGCAGTGTCTACATGCCCCGCACTTCCTAGTACCTCCCTTAACCTTTTGTCTCGCTGGTTTCCTTTCGAGAAGTTGTTTCATATTAGTGCAACTCCTGAATGTAATAACAGGTCCTGATTCAAAGGTTTGTTTTGGTTCATTATCAATAGATAGGCAAAACCAATACTTACTAAGAACTTTCGAGATTTCATAGGCTTCTGGGCAATAGGTGAAAACAAATGAAACCATAAAGTTCTTATTCCTCCCCGTAGTCCTGCCAGTCGTGACCCCTTGGTTATTAGGGACCTCAATACTTTGAGTGTCATTCCCATTCTCGTGTGAGTCAGCTGGATCAGTGTCCAAATACTGTTGTTGCAGTATTGGTTTGTAAATCCCTTGTTCCCTCTTCAAGATAACCTCCTTGAAAATACCTTCTAGGAATGAACTAGGGTATCCCCGGTGTTGAAACATTTGATACAGTTTCTCACATTCATTAACAAAATCCTCCTCCAGTGTAGTCATCCTAGCCACCCTAACCAGTTGGCCTTTTACCACTGATTTCTTCTGGTGTTTAGGGTGGGAACTTGAAAAGTGTAAATATGTGTTAGAGAATGTGTTTTCCTGTAAATTTTAGATGTGTAATGCCCCTGATGTTTACTAAGGACGACATCCAGGAAACAAATGTTATTTACTTGAAAGTTCATAGTGAACCTGAGGAACCCTGTTGTAGAATTAAGAAATTCAACAAGTTCCTCAGCTAATACCTCATCTCCTTTAAATAAGATGAAGATGTCGTCCAAGTATCTTTTATACATATAGATATATGGTTTCCAGGCACTATTCAACACATAAGAGGTCTCCCAGTGGGCCATCACTAAGTTGGCAAAGTTAATTTTTTCATTTAATTTTTTCATTATTATTATTATTTTTTTTTTAACATTTGGACGTTTAAATAAGTTCATTTCTAAAAGGAAAAGGGTTTGTATTATGTATTATGTATTATGTTCATATTAGTTCGTTACTTGTATGTGTAATTTTTGGTTATTGGATGTTCTCTGCATATTGAATTAGGTCACTTTATCCAGCTAGTTGATTCAGTTGATTATGGTCTATTTGTTGAATACACTGAATTATTTAGGAATTGGTCTAATTAATTAATTGCGTGTATCTAAGTATTTAAATAGAATATCTGAATTGAACTACATCCTGTCTGAAGAAGTTCGGGCAGTGTACCGAACGAAAAACGCTTGCTGGAGTGTTTCACGTCATTTGGTTTTAGTCATTTGCTTTGTTTAGCCTTGTGTGCAATAAACAACTTTACCCTACGAGGATTCCTGTGGATTTATCTGCTATAAATTTATTTTTACTTTACGAACATTTCGTGTGGACTACTTCTACTATTTTCTGAGTCTTCCACCTTGGATACATTTGTGGAACCTACCCTTTGGTCTTTTGTTACGTTTGTTGTATACGCAGTTGTTTGATTCTTGGTTTTGCTTTGAGGGTCGGTTCGCACGTATCGGGATGGCGGACATACAGGAAGGGGAAAACCTTACGCAAGGCAACCTTACGCAAGGCAATTTGACTCAACTGTTAGAACTTATTAACACACGGTTAGACCGTTTATCGGAGAAAGTGGAAAGTGTCAACTTTGCGAGTCAACAGGGTACTCACTATGTTAGTAACACCTTACGGAGTTCAAATCAAATGCAGGGAACTTCTCAACACCAACCTAATATTCAACCATGTGGTTCTACCGGGACAAGTACTGAAAGGTCTGAAACAAACATCAACAATAATTTTGATCCACGGAACTGGCTTAATGACGAACTTAACCTGGAAGATTTGGGGAACATTGTTCAGCACCCCACTGAAATAGTAAGTGACATTTCCTTGGTAGAGAAACTGAAAAGTTTTGATAATAAGCTTTATAAAATCAAGAAAAAACAACTTGAACTAAACTACTTGAACAAGTGTATAAGGGAGAAAATAGTCCCTAAGGGCCTAAGACTTTTTGTCTACCCAAATGGTCTGGAATTTGGATCCGACTTTTATAATGAATTAGTCAATTTATTTAACAACCATGGGCTTGGCGTCCTTAAATGCATGGTTAAACATTATCAAATAGAACTTGATAGTTTGACTAATGAGACAACAATACTGGAAAGGGAGATTAAGAGCGACTTGGACTTTCATAGATATGAGTTCGAATTCAACAGAACCCTATCTAGTATTGCCCAACAGATGTCAAAATTGAAAGCAACCAAAATTAAAAAACTTGAGAGGGACCTAAGGGCTTATAGGGAAGGACTGGTGTTCCCTAAACCTCCTGGTTTGCAAATACGGTCAAGACAACAGAATCCTACCTCTATTAGACAAAATAAACAAACCACAGGGTATCCTACTGGTCAAGGTAATTACAAACCTAGCCCAAATATGGATACCAACTTTGAGAATGAAGAACAAGACGGGGGGATTGAAGGTTCAAATGACCCTGATACTATTTTTGACACTATGGAGGGGGACGATTGGTCAAACCAACACCCTCAAAAAAACTACAGAGGGGGGAGAGGGGGAGGGGGAGGAATTGGCAACCTCAACCACCAGCCCCCCCGAGGAGACATTACAACACGCGGAGCAACAACAAACAGTGGGATTAATGTTATCTGAAATTGTGACAAACAAGGATGCTGATTTTAAAATCTACAACTACACCGAATGTTATGTAGACAGCGAACTAGTTGAACTGTTTGCTAAAGGGCTTACTTTTGTACCCTCACAGGCCTGCAATATAGTAGAACTGTTAATTGACTTTAAAATGTTCATTAGGAAGCTGAACTTAAACATGATATTTGGTGATTCGAATTCACATGTTGACCCACTGCATGTCCCTAGTAGCTTTAACCCACCCTTGAATAACTCACTGTATTTGTTTGAACAGCTTTGCGAATTAGAATTCAGAGAAATAGTCCCTAGAGCATGTCGCAACTATCAGTCCAACATTTCTAAGGATGATAAACATCTACTAACACTGTTCAGGAATTTACCAGTGAGAATTATGAAACCGGACAAGGGAGGGGGATTGGCAATCGTACATAATGTTGATTATGTAAAAATTATGCACATGTTACTTGAAAAGGACACCTATGAGGCAGTAAGTAAAAATCAGTTTAACCAAGCATACCACCATGTTAAGTCACACCTTAACGACCTTTTCATTGATGGCCTAATTGATGGTGAGCAAAATCAATATTTAACAATGCTAGCCCCAAGAATCCCAAAAATTTTTGGGATTCCGAAACTCCATAAAGATTTAAATAACCCCCCTTTTCGGACACTTGTCAACGCACGTCTATCAATAACTTATCCTGCTGCAAAATTGGTTGACCTAATTTTCAAGAAATATGTGGAAATGGAAACCCAAATATTAAGGGACTCATGGTCCTTTCTTGAGAGTATACAGAAAACAGTGTTTGATAGTTCCCTTAATTTCCTGACAGTGGATGTATGTGACCTCTACTCTAGCATCCCTCAGGATTTAGGCACCCAGTGGATAGTAGAATTCATAGGGTCAAAGGGAGCGAGCAGCAATCAGTGTAACCTTGTTGAACAACTTCTGGATATTATCCTGAAGAACAACTATGTGTCCTTTGAGGATAAGTTGTACTTACAGAAAATTGGTGTGGCTATGGGGTCACCAGTGGGTGCAAGCTTTGCCAACTTAGTGATGGCCCACTGGGAGACCTCTTATGTGTTGAATAGTGCCTGGAAACCATATATCTATATGTATAAAAGATACTTGGACGACATCTTCATCTTATTTAAAGGAGATGAGGTATTAGCTGAGGAACTTGTTGAATTTCTTAATTCTACAACAGGGTTCCTCAGGTTCACTATGAACTTTCAAGTAAATAACATTTGTTTCCTGGATGTCGTCCTTAGCAAACATCAGGGGCATTACACATCTAAAATTTACAGGAAAAACACATTCTCTAACACATATTTACACTTTTCAAGTTCCCACCCTAAACACCAGAAGAAATCAGTGGTAAAAGGCCAACTGGTTAGGGTGGCTAGGATGACTACACTGGAGGAGGATTTTGTTAATGAATGTGAGAAACTGTATCAAATGTTTCAACACCGGGGATACCCTAGTTCATTCCTAGAAGGTATTTTCAAGGAGGTTATCTTGAAGAGGGAACAAGGGATTTACAAACCAATACTGCAACAACAGTATTTGGACACTGACCCAGCTGACTCACACGAGAATGGGAATGACACTCAAAGTATTGAGGTCCCTAATAACCAAGGGGTCACGACTGGCGGGACTACGGGGAGGAATAAGAACTTTATGGTTTCATTTGTTTTCACCTATTGCCCAGAAGCCTATGAAATCTCGAAAGTTCTTAGTAAGTATTGGTTTTGCCTATCTATTGATAATGAACCAAAACAAACCTTTGAATCAGGACCTGTTATTACATTCAGGAGGGGCACTAATATGAAACAACTTCTCGAAAGGAAACCAGCGAGACAAAAGGTTAAGGGAGGTACTAGGAAGTGCGGGGCATGTAGACACTGCGCCTATATTAACACTATGGACTCATTCACAATAGGTGTGGACACCTTTGTGATTTGGAAAAAGTTTAATTGTAACAGTAGGCGAGTCGTTTATTTGGCGCAGTGTAAACAATGCCTCGCTTTTTATGTGGGTAAAACAGACAGACGTTTGAAGGACAGGGTATATGAACACTGTTATGCTATCAGTACAAACAAAGATGATAATGCCCTGGCAAAGCACTGTAATAGGAATGAAGGCCATTCATTTGATTTTATGGCCATCGACCAGATACAGACTGACAATTATAATTTATGTAATGACAACTTGTTTAGGCTCCAACTGGAAAAGAAGGAACTCAGTTGGCAGTTACGTTTGGTGGCACATAAAACCCCTGGCCTTAATGAGGCTTGTTCGATTATGTGCTTATTAAAATTGAACAGTCTATGGAGATAAATTATTACTTATGTATGAATTCCATGTGAAACTTTTATAAGGTGTAAATTAGCCCCCTAGGTAATGTAACATTATATGTTCCCAAATAGGGAGCTGATACTTTCCCTGTTTCTATTACTGCCGTTATACTCTAGTAGACTTTTTAGTTTTAGTTTAAGATGTCATTTATTATTACATCAGTTTAGTAGTAGAAAGTAGGTTAGTTTTAAATACACTATGTATATACACCGAATAGGATAACACATATTTAACACAGTTATTTTATTAAGGTAGAGTTCATTAAAGGGTTGAACTAGTCTTTTAAAACCAGTTCATGTTATATATATATATATATATATATATATATATATATATATACTTTTGAAATTAGGTTATGTTATAAATGTCCTAAACGTTATAAATATTTTAAACGTTTTAAATGTGTTAATTTTTTCATTTAATTTTTTCATTATTATTATTATTATTTTTTTTAACATTTGGACGTTTAAATAAGTTCATTTCTAAAAGGAAAAGGGTTTGTATTATGTATTATGTATTATGTTCATATTAGTTCGTTACTTGTATGTGTAATTTTTGGTTATTGGATGTTCTCTGCATATTGAATTAGGTCACTTTATCCAGCTAGTTGATTCAGTTGATTATGGTCTATTTGTTGAATACACTGAATTATTTAGGAATTGGTCTAATTAATTAATTGCGTGTATCTAAGTATTTAAATAGAATATCTGAATTGAACTACATCCTGTCTGAAGAAGTTCGGGCAGTGTACCGAACGAAAAACGCTTGCTGGAGTGTTTCACGTCATTTGGTTTTAGTCATTTGCTTTGTTTAGCCTTGCGTGCAATAAACAACTTTACCCTACGAGGATTCCTGTGGATTTATCTGCTATAAATTTATTTTTACTTTACGAACATTTCGTGTGGACTACTTCTACTATTTTCTGAGTCTTTCACCTTGGATACATTTGTGGAACCTACCCTTTGGTCTTTTGAGACATATGTACTCCCCAGCAAGGAGTGGACTAGTGGGTCATGATGATAAGATCAACACCTGCACCACACCATGTGGAACATATAGCTCACCATGATACCCACTTTGATAGCCATGACATACAGTGAAAAGCCACACACCCACCATCACAGAGGCACTCAATGGGCATTTACCCAAACAGCACAGATCAGCAAGACAGACACCCACTCAGACACCATGACATGGCACATGCCAAGGGACACATAGTTAACCTACACACTGTGCCCCTCAAGCTAAGCTTTTAAGGCTAACCACTTTGCACAATACAGTGATCATGGCTAACTCAATACTGAGGCACACACATATCCCACTCACTAAGTTGAATATGGAGCAGGTAACAGCCAAATATCTATCACATGCTACCATCCAACACATGACATAGCCAGGCATGGCACTCCACACCAACTACAAGTATCACTCTGTATCCATGTTGGTGTGAATGACTTGGGACACACCTCCCTGGACTACATGACAAGAGACATGGTTAAACTCTCTGATTATGTGGTCCAGGCAGGGGTGACAGTAGCCCTGAGCAGTGTACTGCTACCAACCAGAATGATGCTGCGGTACTATCAACAGATAATTGACTGCAACATTGGCTTACATGTTTCGTTTCATTTTCAGGGGATCCAGTACCTCTCTGCTTGGGATGGCATGATTGACAGAACCTAATGACTTGCCACAGATGTCCTACATCTGTCAGTGCTGGGTTTCCAGGTACTGGCTAAGTGTCTTGCCACCCATATGATGCCTTATTAGACAGTGTTCCTAATGCAATTTCCACCATAACAGCTAGACATGTATGCAATCTGAGGGTCATGCTGCTCAGCAGTGGACATCTGTCAGGATGTAGTCACTCAAAGCACTCAGTGGAGTGGAGAACATTAACATGTCTGCTGTAATGGAGAGGTGGTTCACATCAGCAGACAGCAGCCCTGCAGTATCAGGCTATAATGAATACCACAGCTGTCAGCCTTCAAATATGGACCACAGCACACCTCCTCAGGTGGTGTTGTCTCCATATTCTTTAAGGATAGGAACACCTCCAGACTAGTATACCAGAAGAATGCATTGGGAATACTTCTGGTACAACTACCTTGGGGTAATAGTGCAATCCAGACCATAGCCTGCTATGGGTCCACATCTATGTCCCTAGACTGTCAGTATACATTCCTCATCATCCTACCATCTGTGATGGTCCAATGCAACACTGACATAGTATGAGACTTCAACTACCCCTCTATCACCTGGGTAAAGTAGCCAAATGCCAGTACAGTGGCCCAACACTTCCTGGGATTCCTCATTTCCAATGCCCTGTACCAGCTCATACTGACCCCCTGTAAAGGATGCAACAGCCTTGACCTGTGTTGACTACTTAAATATGGGACTGTTGCTCATCCACAGATGTCAATCCCTGCATGGTGAGATCCACACAGGCAATCAACATGGGACTCAACATGTTAGCCACACCCCCACAAAGGTAACCACCTTGCATAACCTCTCCAAAGCTGCCTTTGCAGCCATGAAAACAGGGGTGGATGACTTCACTGCACCCATGGCAATGGGAAATAACTGCATGACTGTTGAATCATACACATATACACTGTACAAACAGGTACATGAATGCATGGCACTAGCCAGAGCCAACAGGACCCAGATACTGTCCTCCAAACACTGGGAGACAATGTGGTGGTCTGCTGCCATTACTAAAGTGTACAACAAAAGGATGACACTGTTGCAGAGAAAGGTGGTGTCCCATGATTGTTGAACTCCCTTATTAGCCTCAAACACAACTTGTGATCCCTCATGGAATCCCCCTACAGGCATCTCTGAAGGCAGACATGCAACAGACACTGATGACAATCACAACAGCCTTTGATAGTTACATCAACAACCTCCACAGTATTAAACACAAGTGCTGTGAGTTACTGCACAATGGTAATACCTATCATGAGACAACATATATTGGCCAGTTACATCAACATCCTCCACAGTATTAAACACAAGTGCTGTGAGTTACTGCACAATGGTAATACCTATCATGAGACAACATATATTGGCCAGTTACATCAACATCCTCCACAGTATTAAACACAAGTGCTGTGAGTTACTGCACAATGGTAATACCTATCATGAGACAACATATATTGGCCAGTTACATCAACATCCTCCACAGTATTAAACACAAGTGCTGTGAGTTACTGCACAATGGTAATACCTATCATGAGACAACAGATATTGGCCACAGTCTTGGCAACACATTCAGTGCCAGATTTACCCCTCTCTCCCCCACAAGTGAAGTGCTGAGTGAATGTGTTCTCACATGCTGTATCCTGTTTCTGTTCTAGACATCTGTGTGTCACCAGGATGTGGTCCTGCAGCACGACCAAGGGGATATGGCAGTGTGGTAACACATCCACCATGTCTTAGGCAGGATACATCTGTATCTGCATGGATTTCCCAGGTCTGTAACACAGTGATTGCATATACCTCAAAGATTATAGGGATGAGGGTTGTACATAGGTATATGTTGATTTACAACATCTGTTGTAGAGTGGAGAATGGTACATGTTGTGGTTTGGACACACCTCCAATTGCTAATAACCACAACTACAGGGGATATTCATTAACCAAACACAATGGGATTACTATTCACACACACACACACACACACACACACACACACACACACACACACACACACACACACACACACACACACACATTTGCCAGTACTGAGATCCATAGGTTCATTGCTTCATAGGTGTGTAGTAGGTGAATGGACCTGAAGGCACTACAAGGCTAGCCCAAGGGATTACCCTGGCATCAGGCCATATGACAATAGTCCCCAGTGGGACTCAGGAGTATAGTCACTGGAGTGGTCCCCAGGGTTGGGTATTGTATTCCCCATCCACTCATCCAGATTTCTATTGTGGGTGGCCAGTGATGTGCAGTGTCTCACATGTATGTGATTTATATTCCATAACATGGATGGTGTCTGGGTTGTGCACCTGTCCCACAAGCATGTCCTTTGAAGTGTGCTTGAGGTCTCTGAGGCATGTTGTGATTGCTATCTTCAGATGTAGTATTCCTGATCTAATTTGGTGAGACATGGCTGTGTAACTGAGGTAGTGATTGCACCTACATAAACAGTATGATACAGGATCTATTGGAGTTATTGGAGTCTGTCCATACAGGGCATGTGTATAAGGCATGTTATTCCCTTTGTGGGGTACATTTGCAGGCCCTACAGTTGTTGCCAGTATCCAGTGTGGAACATGGCAAAGGGGCCACTGTACAGATTGATTAGGCTACTGAGGGGATGGTACAGAGTGATCATGTCCTTTTACTTGCTGGATAACACACACTTAGTCAGGAGATATAACACATCAAAGTACTTTTTGATGTCAGTGGCACTGTTGTGGTCAACAGGTAGCTGACTGTCAACCTGTGTTTCCCATTTTGTTATAACAATGTCACGGTGCAGTGGACTACCAACAATGTGTTACTTCTTGTGAGCCATGGTGTTCCCAAAGGTAATGGCAGCACATCTCTTGGCATTGAGATAATGTCCAGGGTTCTGACAACATTCATAGGTGTCAAGTGGCCTTTGTTCATGATGTCAACATCACATGGATTGGGAATGCTACCACTCACCTTACTGTTGTATGCAAACATTTTCAGCCAGGGTGCCTTTGTGTTCTCCTGCACCTCAGAATGGTAGATCCCAAACATGAGAGGACACAGGTCTGTACCCTGTGTGACACCAGTCATGTCTGCTCATTGATTTGACATGAGTCCACTGCAATCACACCGTGGGTACTATCTGTGAGGCAGTTTGCAGAAGAACTACTGATATAGTGGTTGTTGCCTAGCCAAGTGTGTTTGTGTATGATTCCTGGGTGGAGAGCTGTCTTTGAGTATTAGAAGGATTGCCTATATTGTTAACTATTACATACTGTCACATAGTCATTGCACATGGAACTACACATTTAGGGCTGTGGGTTGTCGATACCAACCTCTATGGTGCTTGACAACTGTTGGCCTTGTAATTTTATTCACTGGGACATATACTAGGTCATCAATATAATAATTTAGCAAAACCTGCCTCCAAAGGATCCTGTTATTACACAATCACACCAACACCCACACAGGATACTGATGACAGACAGAGATACACACCACACACACACACACACACACACACACACACACACACACACACTTGCCAGTACTGACATTCAAACCCCTACCTATCTATGTATTGCTACTACAGTGTTACACATTTATTGCATGTGCCATGGAGCTTATAGGATGGATGTTGTCCCTAGGTACTTATACAGTGAGGAACATCACCAGCCCTTGTAAATACTGGCATTGGGTGATGTAGTGGGTGAAAGATTTCATAAAATACTTTACCCTACACACACATTTATATTTGCCAAGAGTGAGGTTCGAGCCTCTATCTAATTATGTTTTCAGACCATTATGTTATGCATTTACCACACACACGACTGATCTTACATGGTTTAAGGTTGCCAACAGGTACTTCTAAGGTGAATGCTATCTGCAGGACTGCTAAAGCAGGGCATTGAGAAGTGCACTGGGTGTAAATGGGGCCAAAATCTTTAAAGTACAAACACACACACACACACACACACACACACACACACACACACACACACACACACACACACACACACACACACACGCACACGCACACACATGCACACACACACACACACACACACACACACACACACACACACACACACACACACACACACACACACACACACACACACACAAACACACTTGCCAGGAATGAGATTCAAGCCCCTTCCTATGTAGTCATTGCTACTACAGTGTTTCACATGTAGCACATGTGCCACTGAGCTTATAGGTAGAACACTCTCCAAACATACCTCTAAGGTGAGTGACATCCACAGCCATTGTAAAGTATTACACTTTGAAATGTACTGGCTGTGTGTGGACACAAAATACTTTAACCTACAGATAAAGACACACACTCACACAAACAGACCCACATTTACAACTGCCATTACTGAGATTAGAACTCCTACTTAAGTAGGGTTTTGCATTACAGTATCACACAGTTATTGCAAATGCCACAGAGCTTATATGGTGGAGAGCTGTCCAAAGGTATCTTTGAAGGTGAGTGACATCAGCAGCAGTGCTAAAGGAGGGAGAAGGGAAGTGTAGCGAGTGTGAATGGCCTCAAAATCATGTCTTTACAAAGACACACACACTCGCTCACACAAACACACACATTTTCACAGTTGCCAGGACACGGATTAGAACTCCTACCTAGCTAGTTTGCTACACTGTAGTATTACACGGTTATTGCAAGCACCACAGAGCTTATATTTGGAGAGCTGTCCAAAGGTATCTTTGAAGGTGAGTGACATCAGTAGTAGTGCTAAAGGAGGGGTATGGGAAGTGTAGCGAGTGTGAATGGCCTCAAAATCATGTCTCTACAAAGACATACACACTCTGTCACACAAATATTTTCACAGTTGGCAAGACTGGGATTAGAACTTCTACCTAATTAGTTTGCTACACTATAATATTATACAGTTATCGCAAGTGCTACAGAGCTTATATATTGGATAGCTGTCCAAAGGTATCTTTGAAGGTGAGTGACATCAGCAGCAGTGCTAAAGGAGGGGTAAGGGAAGTATAGTGAGTGTGAATGGCCTCAAAATCATGTCTCTACAAAGACACACACACTCTCTCACACAAACACATACACCTTCACAGTTGCCAGGACCGGGATTACAACTCCTACCTAAGTAGTTTGCTACACTATAGCATTACACAGTTATCACAAGTGCCATGGAGCTTATATGCTAGAGAGCTGTCCAAAGGTATCGTTGAAGGTGAGTGACATCAGCAGTAGTGCTAAAGGATGAGTAAGGGAAGTGTAGTGAGTGTGAATGGCCTCAAAATCATGTCTCTACAAAGGCATATACACTCTGTCACACAAACACACACATTTTCACAGTTGGCAGGACTGGGATTAGACCTCCTACCTAACTAGTTTGCTGCACTATAGGAGTGTACAGTTAGCACAAGCACAACAGAGCTTATATGTGGGAAAGTTGTCCAAAGGTATCTCTGAAGGTGAGTGACATCAGCAGCAGTGCTAAAGGAGTGGTAAGAGAAGTGTAGTTATTGTGAATGGCCTCAAACTCATTCATCTAGAAACACACACACACACACACACACACACTCACACACAACTTTACATTTGACAGGACTGAGATTACAACTGCTACATGGATACTTATTTGTACTATAGTGTTACACAGTTATCACAAGCTCCACTGAGACTACATGGCTGAGGGCTAACAAAAGGAATTTCTACAGTGGATGGCATCAGCACATCATGTGATATAGGCAAATGGGAGGTGTACTGGGTGGGACAGGCCTCATAATTGGATTCTCTCTGTCACTGTCTGTGTCTCTCTTCCTCACGTCTCTGTGTGTGTATGTTTGACATATTATATTATGTTGGCCATAGATATGTGTGAGTATTCCTATCCAATGTGTGTGTGTGAAGTATCAATGGTGTACAATTTGATGTGTGCAGAGACACCTGTGAATAACAGATATCTATAGTCCACTGTGCTGTCAGCCATGGGCTTCATTTCTCTAAGTGCAGGAGCATGCCCAGTATGACCTTCTATATTGAGTGTGTGCATCCATTCCAGAGAGAGTTGGACTCCACTTCAGGGTTTTGTGTGCTACAGCTATATCTAGCAACCTGTTTCTGCAGGATATTTGTAGATAGGTTGCCAATATGGAGACACAATGGGTGTAACATACGGGGGATACTGTAACTATTGCTGTCTGTGCTTCTTGTGTGACATGGTTGGTTGTAGCACTGATTTTCTGACATATGTACTGTTTTACACTGTGATGTATCATGTCATCAACTACTGACATATATCATTCTTTGCTCATAGTTATTTACCAGAAAAATGCAAGATGGATGACGCTGAGACCAATATTCTGAGGCATATAGACTACACATTCTGGCACACTCCTGCCATTGTGGAGGGGTAGCTACAGACAATAGACTGCTGGTTCTGTGTAAATGATCCAGCACCTTGGTAGTATGCTAGCTGGGGATCCCCTTCTTGTGCTTTTCTTAACTTAGTGGAATGTCTATATCCTGCAGGGGCCATACCTCTCAGCTGTACAGATACATCCAGGTTATCTAGAGGCAGAACTCATATATCTGGTCAGTTTACCTTCACATTGTGGTTTACAAGCAGTTTTGTGGCTATTCATTCCTGAGTTTACAGTCAGGGGGTAGTATGGGCAGACATTAGAGTTTCAGACTTCACACACTCCATGACATCCACACTCCTACATCCCACCTCTGTTATTCTCTCCTCTTCCTAACATTGCGAAAGCAATATCTCCAAGGTATCCCTATAGTTGGACCTTTATCCAAGTAGCATTTATGGCCTGGTACACAGTTCTTGCAGTAAGACATGAGGAGGCATGCTACTGGCATTTGTCAGCATGGCCTTGCTTTTTCTGTTTACTGTGTTAGGTTGTTAGTTAGTACCCCCTGATATTCCATACATTGGCAGTATGGGTGAGGCATGGGCCATTGCCAAAGGACTGTAGGTCATATGAGAGTGCTGCAGGCCATCTGTAGCAGGCCAGTGCATTCTGTCAGTCATACATTCCCAGACTTCAAGTCAGTGGATTACCCTGGGGTGACAGTGGTAAGTGGTTGAGGTGTTCCTGTCAATCCTTCCTGTTCATACTGATCCGCGAGTCTGGATGTGGTCAGGTTGCTGCTTACAGCTAGGGACACACCTGCATGGGACACTTATTCAGCATGCAGCATCATGTATGTATTCCCATACAGAGATGGGTTCATGCTGTACTCATTCCCTACAGCACGGATATGATCTGTGATAAACCTGTGGCTGATGGTGGGGTGAGCTGGGTGCATGTGTGATATGGAAGCTACTGGCACCTGACTCACAAATATACCTGGGACATTCCCCTTATGCTGGCTTGTGTGTGGACATGGGCAGCCTGTCATTACTTTATAACTGCATCTTTTGTGGTCTGCCAGTGATTGGCCAGACTACCAGCATTCCATACTAGAGGGACAACTAATGTGATGCTAACCTCTATGTATAATTCCAAAGTTGTGTGCAGTTGATAGTTATTTGATATGCACTCTGTGTAGGTTACTTCCACCTGTGTACTGTTTCTATGTATGAGCCCCCGTTCATGTCATGTCCAGCTTTCCGATAGAGATAGATATTGACATCTGGACAGTATGTACACTTGCTGACATGGGTGTAGATGAGAAGCAGTGTGGTTGGCACTACAGTTGTTGGAACATGGCCCTGTTAACCACTGTACTGTACCCAGGGCACTGAGACACAACCATCAAGGCTGACCACTTTCCAGGCAATATTAAACACACAACAAACTTACCACACTGAACCCTGCATATTGGACACATGCAACAATTTAGATTGGGAGAGCTCTGGCAATCTGTGCTCCAGTGATATTACTCCCCAAATTTACATGTTACTGCATTTCTACATGGGATTGTGGGGAGGGGATGTTGCACACCTGAAGACTTTAAACATTTGCAATGACTGTACTGGTATTTCAGTTACTCTCTTGGCTTCCATTTCATATTGTATTGTGACCTATCATGCAGAAAGGAGGCATATCAGTAGAGTACACATGTTAGAATTTAATGGCATACATTTCAGTTTCAGACTTTTTACCCTTCAGAACTAAAATGATACTCATTCTAGAACCACACACAACTTTACATTTGACAGGACTGAGATTACAACTGCTACATGGATACTTATTTGTACTATAGTGTTACACAGTTATCACAAGCTCCACTGAGACTACATGGCTGAGGGCTAACAAAAGGAATTTCTACAGTGGATGGCATCAGCACATCATGTGATATAGGCAAATGGGAGGTGTACTGGGTGGGACAGGCCTCATAATTGGATTCTCTCTGTCACTGTCTGTGTCTCTCTTCCTCACGTCTCTGTGTGTGTATGTTTGACATATTATATTATGTTGGCCATAGATATGTGAGTATTCCTATCCAATGTGTGTGTGAAGTATCAATGGTGTACAATTTGATGTGTGCAGAGACACCTGTGAATAACAGATATCTATAGTCCACTGTGCTGTCAGCCATGGGCTTCATTTCTCTAAGTGCAGGAGCATGCCCAGTATGACCTTCTATATTGAGTGTGTGCATCCATTCCAGAGAGAGTTGGACTCCACTTCAGGGTTTTGTGTGCTACAGCTATATCTAGCAACCTGTTTCTGCAGGATATTTGTAGATAGGTTGCCAATATGGAGACACAATGGGTGTAACATACGGGGATACTGTAACTATTGCTGTCTGTGCTGCTTGTGTAACATGGTTGGTTGTAGCATTAATTTTCTGACATATGTACTGTTTTACACTGTGATGTATCATGTCATCAACTACTGACATATATCATTCTTTGCTCATAGTTATTTACCAGAAAAATGCAAGATGGATGACGCTGAGACCAATATTCTGAGGCATATAGACTACACATTCTGGCACACTCCTGCCATTGTGGAGGGGTAGCTACAGACAATAGACTGCTGGTTCTGTGTAAATGATCCAGCACCTTGGTAGTATGCTAGCTGGGGATCCCCTTCTTGTGCTTTTCTTAACTTAGTGGAATGTCTATATCCTGCAGGGGCCATACCTCTCAGCTGTACAGATACATCCAGGTTATCTAGAGGCAGAACTCATATATCTGGTCAGTTTACCTTCACATTGTGGTTTACAAGCAGTTTTGTGGCTATTCATTCCTGAGTTTACAGTCAGGGGGTAGTATGGGCAGACATTAGAGTTTCAGACTTCACACACTCCATGACATCCACACTCCTACATCCCACCTCTGTTATTCTCTCCTCTTCCTAACATTGCGAAAGCAATATCTCCAAGGTATCCCTATAGTTGGACCTTTATCCAAGTAGCATTTATGGCCTGGTACACAGTTCTTGCAGTAAGACATGAGGAGGCATGCTACTGGCATTTGTCAGCATGGCCTTGCTTTTTTTTCTGTTTACTGTGTTAGGTTGTTAGTTAGTACCCCCTGATATTCCATACATTGGCAGTATGGGTGAGGCATGGGCCATTGCCAAAGGACTGTAGGTCATATGAGAGTGCTGCAGGCCATCTGTAGCAGGCCAGTGCATTCTGTCAGTCATACATTCCCAGACTTCAAGTCAGTGGATTACCCTGGGGTGACAGTGGTAAGTGGTTGAGGTGTTCCTGTCAATCCTTCCTGTTCATACTGATCCGGAGTCTGGATGTGGTCAGGTTGCTGCTTACAGCTAGGGACACACCTGCATGGGACACTTATTCAGCATGCAGCATCATGTATGTATTCCCATACAGAGATGGGTTCATGCTGTACTCATTCCCTACAGCACGGATATGATCTGTGATAAACCTGTGGCTGATGGTGGGGTGAGCTGGGTGCATGTGTGATATGGAAGCTACTGGCACCTGACTCACAAATATACCTGGGACATTCCCCTTATGCTGGCTTGTGTGTGGACATGGGCAGCCTGTCATTACTTTATAACTGCATCTTTTGTGGTCTGCCAGTGATTGGCCAGACTACCAGCATTCCATACTAGAGGGACAACTAATGTGATGCTAACCTCTATGTATAATTCCAAAGTTGTGTGCAGTTGATAGTTATTTGATATGCACTCTGTGTAGGTTACTTCCACCTGTGTACTTTTTCTATGTATGAGCCCCGTTCATGTCATGTCCAGCTTTCCGATAGAGATAGATATTGACATCTGGACAGTATGTACACTTGCTGACATGGGTGTAGATGAGAAGCAGTGTGGTTGGCACTACAGTTGTTGGAACATGGCCCTGTTAACCACTGTACTGTACCCAGGGCACTGAGACACAACCATCAAGGCTGACCACTTTCCAGGCAATATTAAACACACAACAAACTTACCACACTGAACCCTGCATATTGGACACATGCAACAATTTAGATTGGGAGAGCTCTGGCAATCTGTGCTCCAGTGATATTACTCCCCAAATTTACATGTTACTGCATTTCTACATGGGATTGTGGGGAGGGGATGTTGCACACCTGAAGACTTTAAACATTTGCAATGACTGTACTGGTATTTCAGTTACTCTCTTGGCTTCCATTTCATATTGTATTGTGACCTATCATGCAGAAAGGAGGCATATCAGTAGAGTACACATGTTAGAATTTAATGGCATACATTTCAGTTTCAGACTTTTTACCCTTCAGAACTAAAATGATACTGCCAGACCTGTTGTAGTATGTCTGTGCAGGCCTGGTGAGGGGCTGTTCACCCTTGCCATCATTTGGGGGCCTTAGTCCGGCCTTTCTTTATGGACATCTACACATGTCCTGCTGGGTGAGGCTGGTAGTGGGTATGTGACCCTCACTTACATCCATGTGTGTGACCTAGTGACACCCACAGTTATTTGGGCCATCACATGTACTGCGGTGGGAATTGTCACCTTGTGTAGTACTGCCTAGTATGTTGACACCAGTATTTGTTATGCATTTCATGCTGTCCCATATAGCTGTCAGCTGTCTGCTGCTATCCCATTCAGCCATCCAATTCCCTTGCATGTTTGCACCCATACCATACATACAACTATCAGAACATACTACTCCATTCAGTAACTGATAGGAAGGGTGGCTTACCTTTTTGCTGGGCCAGTATTGCGGCCAGTGTTGGAGAGCTGACTATATCAGATGCACGTAGTACACTCCCTATACATGGTAAAGCACAGGTAGTGTCATGTTTGGCATCCCTTTTACTGTATGTGCGAGTTGGAGAGAGGTATCAGTCCCTGTGTCGATACAGTGTCAGTGTGTGTGGCATGCGTTGCCTCTTTGCCAAGGCCTGGGCATACTGGGCATGCCTCCTTCTGCCTACAGGAGCAGGCTCAGGATGTTCCTCCTCCAAGTACCTCTGTTCCTGTGGGCTCAGGATGTTCCTCCACCGAGTCCCTCTGTGCCTGTGCTGGCCTTGGCAATGGTGGGGGGCTGGGTGGGCCTGGCCTGTGCTGTTCCTGCTGCAGCTGTTTTCACAGGATCATATTGTGTACCATAGCACATAATGTGAACATTTGTGTACATGTAGCTGGAGAGTACTACAAGGCTCCACTGGATATGGCAAGGCAACAGAACTGTGACTTGAGCATCCCAAACACATGCTCTACAATGATCCTGGTTTGTGCGTGTGCCTCATTATGATGTTCTTGTTCAGGTGTGTGTGCATTTCTGATGGGTGTCATCCCCCACTAGATGGCCATATGGGATGTCCCCCCTGGCATACCCCTGCAACAGCTGTGAGCAATGCCAGATGTGGGAGTCATGATAGCTTCCAGGGCTGCCAGCACACAGGTTCATGATAATGCCCTGGGCATCGCACATGACCTGACAGTTGATGGAGGGGAAGTCCTTGCGGTTTATGTAGACCCTACCCCGCTCACCAGGTGGTGCTTAGATGTGGATGTGCATGCAGTCTATAGTACCAACTACCTCAGGGTATTCTGCTACACGATGGAAGAGATGCATACTTCTGGTCAATGCCTCACGGGTGTTGGGGAAATATATGTGGTCATTGACATGTGGTGTCATGGCATCCAGGAACTGGTGGAGTACCCTGGATGCTGATGCCTGTGAGACCCCCATGATATTCCCAGTTGGTTTTTGGAAGGTACCTGTGGCTAGTTTTCTTAAGCCTACACATACATTGGTATCCACTGGGATGGGTTCCCCTCTGTTAGTTTGTATGCCACTTAGCTACAGCTGTGTAGAACTGTTGCAAATACTGACTGTTTGTCAGGCGTTATGTGTTTAGCCCCTAATTTGTATGCCGCTTAGCTACAGCTGTGTAGAACTGCTGCAAATACTGACTGTTTGTCAGGCGTTCTTTATGTGTTTAGCCCTAATTTGTATGCCACTTAGCTACAGCTGTGTAAAACTGCTGCAAATACTGACTGTTTGTCGGGCGTTCTTTACTCAGCCCTGAACCACATCTCTGCAGCAATTCTCGGAGCCTTCCCAAGATCAGCCTGCATAACATTATTTCAGTAACCTCCTTTTATTTATTTTTTTCTTATTTAAATTGTTGTGCCACATTCCTGCCTCACTTGGGGCATCGCAATTACTTTCTATATGAAACCCTAAACTGGAAACGCTCAACCAGTGTTTATGCTAAAAAGTTTACCAGTTTTAGATTAGTCAAGCCTCAAAGTGACTATTTTATTTGAACTGCTATTTTCCGAGGTATTTCCCTGATAAAAAAGGTTGTCTGCCCATTATAATGTATGCACTGAATCTATTCTATTACAAGCAAATAGACTAGTTTAAGGTCCTATACTTTAAACTAAAATTGGACATTTTTTTTTTAAATTGTAACCACAAACTCCTGCCTCATTTGTAAGTGTCGCAATTGCTTTTCTCATGAAATGCTCAACCTGCTTAGATATGAACTAACGTGCCCCACTAGTTTGAACTGTTTCTTGCTGTGGTATGTTAATGTATAAACTCAGAGTGCTATAATTATTAAGTGAAAGGATAGGATTTATGAGCAGTTTGTTTGTTTTATTTTTGCCTATATCTAACAGACTGTGTTTACTACGACTGTAACTGCTTCCTCACACAGAGTTTATGTCCTAAAATGTTGGTTTACCTGTATAGTGCAATGTACACTTTTACTGAAGTATGAACGCTGCCCTACTCTGTATTTTAAATGCAATCATTTGGTATTTATGTATCACTCAGTACTCCTTCATTCCATTTAATGTAAAATACTGTTTATAGTCAAAGTTTATGTACTGTGAAGTTCCTAATGTTCCTAATTAACTTAATGTAATCATCCCTATTCTCCCCCCAGTCTTCCCATACTCTACACTTCCTACAAACTCACACTCTCACTACATACCACCCCTAGGCTACCCCGTACTGCAATAAACTATACTACCCCATTGTAGTCCTTTCCCTCTTAATGGCTGTTTTCTCTGTCATCATAGTACTAATAATACCTTCCTTTCCTTTTACAGCTTGCTATCAATATGTTCAAGCTACCCCAGGCATCCTACTTGTGCTACATAGTACCCTGGTTCCCTACCTGTAAGAACCATCTCAGGGATCATGTGGTGTATTGGGAAACTGTCCTGCCACCCCACAAGAACTAAAAACTTAAATGAGTGTATGTATCATACTGCATAGTCATTCTGTGCCACTGTTTTATGTTTTTGACCCGGTGTGCATTAGCCAGCAGCCCAGCACCGACCTAACCTCTCTTGGCTCCATAGACTCATCCCTTCCTTTACTCCCAGTGCTGCTCCAAATACCTGCAATTACCCACTTTGGTCAGCAGGTGGCAGCATCCATCCATTAACTGACTTTTACTTCAATCTTTTAAGCTCTGAACTGTAATAAAACCTCCAGCTGCCTTTTCTACCTATTTTACCCATGTGAATTCTATGCTTTCATTCCTCCCTTGACCCACTGCCCTTCCCCTATCCCCTGTGGTAACTTACCTTGTGTTTTTACTCCTACCCTTACTGATTGTTTTTCATAGCCCACGTCCTTGGTCTTCCTTTCTTGGCTCATCCCGCTCTGTTTGCCCTGCGGGCTCACTCCACTCTCCTACCCTGCCCCCAATTCCCACCCACCCCCACTACCTCTACATTTAAACCCCAATAATCATTCCCACTCTAATCAGCTTCATTATTCCCCCACCCCCTACTCCTCAGCTCCACCCCTACCACCTCTCAACATCTAGCCTAACCCTTTCACAGCCATACCACACTCCATTCATATCAATCACTCATCCAAATTAAAACCCTAAACTTCAACAATGTTGACAAAACCATACTCACTTATAACCCATCTACTACTACTTAGTTTATCCTATCTAACCTACATCACCAAACACTTTAACACTACTCACTTCCCCCACTTTCACACAACCAGTTCAATCCCTAAACAACACCAACACTACTCTACCTCCATAAGTCCTCACCCATACTTCTGCAACCTCTCCCTACTCTTCCCCTTTAAACTATTTCCCACCTACAAGCATACTACTCTAAGCCTAACTAGCACTACTTATAAAAAACATACAACCCTTAAACTATACACAAAACACTCAAATCACCTCTATTTCCATCTCCACCAACTCATCACCACCCTTCTCTCTGGTGACATACACCCCAACCCTGGTCCCTCTCCCATCAACTCCTCAACCACCCCCTCTTACACACCTTCATCTGTAAAAACCCTCTCCTTCTCAGCATTAAAAGCTCAAAGTATATGTAACAAAATCCCCATCCTCCATGCCTTGCTTCTCCATAACCATCCTGACATATTGTCAATCTCTGAAACATGCCTAAAACACTCCATAAAAGATTCTGAAATAACTCCTCCCCTCACTATAATATCATCAGGAAAGACAGAACCCATAAAAAAGGAGGCAGAGTTGCTCTACTCTATTCCTCTTCCCTTTCAGTTACTTCATATTCTAAGCCTATTCCCCAATTTGCCAATGCCCAATTACTTCTAGCCCTACTCCACCTAAACAAGCATAAAACCATATGCTTAGCCTCCCTCTATATCCCTCTTGGTGACAACATACCTATTCCTGAGGACATACTCTCTTGGCTCTCCACCAACATTACAAATGAAACTTTTATCTTAGGCAACGTTAATATTAACTGGTCCTCTGTCCAATGCCCAACAAACCCCCTAAATATAAACCTTTACAACTTCCATCAGCTAATCAACTCTATAACCAGGTCATCAAAGGACTATTCCTCTGGAAGCACCCTAGACTGGATTCTAGTATCACACCCACACCTTATCTCCAGTAGTGGTACCCTCCCTGACTCTTTCAGTGACCACTTTCCTACTTTCGCTCACTGTCACTCTCCCACCCTACAACTGCCACATACCACCATCTCTATACGCTCCTTAAAAAACTTCAACCCCAACACCTTCTCTGACTTACTTAAACAATTTAACTGGAGTCCTCTGAATACTCTTCCCCTTGATGAAGCTGTCACTTATTTTAATACATCATTTCTAAACCTATTAGACACCTTGCCCCCCCTAAGAGCTAAAAAAATTAAGAGCAAAATCATCCCATGGCTAACTAAAGGTACCTTAGCTATCATGCGCCTCCGAAATAAAGCATTGAAAAAACACTATAAAAACAAAACCCCAGCCACCCTAAACAAATACAAAATACTCCGTAACAGATTTAAAAAAATCATCACTTCCGACCGCAAATCCTACTATATCACCCTCCAAAACAATCACAAGACTAACCCAAAAAAATTCTGGGATAGTATCTCCTCCCTCTTCAACCCCGGCCAAAAGGAAAACCCACACCCTCATCAAAATGCTTCTGATACTGACCTAGCCTCCCAATTTAGCAGGTTTTGTATCGACTCCATATCTAAATTAACATCATCCTTCACAAATAGCTCCACTCATTCTGCTACAATTCCCACTATCGCCTCCTCCTCAGGTACTTCCACCCCCCCACCTTCCTCTCTTCTCCCTCAAACCCAGACCTGTATCAACTATAAAAAAATCTCCTTCTAAAATTAAAACCATGCTCTAATGCCCCTGATAATATCCCCTCCTTCTTCCTAAAGAAAGCTGCTGCAGCCATTGCCTTCCCCATCTGTATTCTTATAAACCAGTCAATCCAAGAAGGCTATGTACCCCAAATTTAGAAAAAAGCCTACATTATTCCCCTCCACAAAGGTGGAAACAATAATAACATCTCCAACTTTAGGCCTATTGCCATCTTATCTCACATCTCTAAACTACTTGAAAAAATTATCCACATACAATTACTACCTTGCCTCACCAACAGTCACCTACTAACCCCAACACAACATGGATTCAGACCTGGTCACAGGACTACTACCGCACTACTCTCCTTCCTTGAAACTGTGAATAAAGCCCGAGACTCCAACTGTATTGTCTCCACCCTCCTCCTAGACCTTTCTAAGGCTTTCGATACAATCTCCTGCTCCCTCCTTCTGACCAAACTCCCTAACCTACATCTTTCACCCTCTTCTATCAACTGGTTTACCAGTTACCTTTCCAACAGGCAACAATCTGTCAAATGGAAGAAATCTACTTCCTCATTCCTCAACACTGTCACTGGTGTACCCCAGGGCTCCATATTAGGTCCCTTACTGTTCAACATTTTCATTAATGACTTCCACCATAATATCCCTAATGCTAAAATTGTCCAATATGCAGACGATTCACCAATTATCTGTGCTGCTAACTCCATTCCCTCCCTTATAAAACTAACTCAAGATGCCTTCTCAACCACTGAAAAATGGATGCTAGATAACCATCTAGCTCTCAATCCATCAAAAACCAAACTCATGATATTCATCCCATCCAAAAACATAACTATCGACATAAATACATTCTCCATAACCAGTCATAGCAACACTTCCCTTGAAATTGTTTCCAGTGCTAAACTGTTGGGAGCTCTCATCGATAATCAGCTTAAATTTGATCCCCGTATACAAACAAACATTAAAAAAACACACCAGAAACTTGGTATGTTCTATCACCATATTCACTTCCTCTCCCTATCCACTAGATTTCTCCTCTCTACCACATACCTCATCCCTTCTCTCCTTTATGGTGCCCCACTCCTAACCAACCTACAATCCTCTATCAAAACAAAACTCATAACAAAATCGCCAAATTCACCACTGGGCAAAGATCCTCCTCCTCTCATCACTGTATTGCCCTCCACAAACTAAATTGGCTAGAGCTTCCCAACTACCTTATCTACACTCAGCTAACCCATGCTCATAAGCTCATTTTCAAGCCCTCCCTCTGCCCCTCCCTTGCCTCAACCTTCACTATGCACCTACTTAGCAGACCCCTAAGAACCAGCACTCAGAACCTGATTGAACTCCATAAACATGCCCGTCCAGCAGGCAAACTCTTACTCTCTTTTTTCCTAGCCCATCTCTGGAACTCCCTCCCACCTCATATTTGTAGCACCAATAGCCTCCCCACCTTTAAAACTCTCCTCCACTCACACTTATCATCGCTCTAGGAATGCTCATGCTCCCATCCTGCTTAACATCCCCAGCCACTACCTTACCCCCTTAGCCTACAATCACATCCCCCCATGAGAACATACATAGTGTAAAAACTGCTTATGTTTAATTCTTCTGTATATACTTACTCACTATTGTCTTCAATTTAACATTTATTTTAGTGATTATAGAGACTAAAAATTGTAAACTCATATGAACTGTTACATATTGTTCTTCTTTGTATTCTAGTTGTATTAACATTTACTTTGGCTTATATGTATTCCTCTTGTACTTTAACAGACTGTTATTTTATTTTATACTTTATATTGTATCTATGGAGCTTTTCTCCCCAGGACTCCATTGAAAATGGGCTCATTCAGCCCATTGGACCATCCTGGCAAACAAACTTCAAATAAAATAAAATAAATACATATCTGTGTGTGAGGCATTGCTGGCACAGCTCGATGATTTGCTGTAGAATGTTCCTGTCCACCCTATAGTGCTCCACTATCTCCAGCTCATGTAGGCCCTGGTAGGTTACCCTGGTTCTGTACACTCTTCTCCTCCTCCTCCTCACTGTGGGTTGGTTGTCAGCATTCTCCTCCTCACCACCCTCTGTCTCTAGCACATATTGATGGAGTAAAGCAGCAGCATTTTTAATTAGTTTTGACAGTTAAAAATCCCCCATCTGTGTACGCCGGTGGTGTACAGTTTGTGGGGAAAAACAGTCTGAAAGGTGTTTGCATAGATTATAGTAGTGTGCTGGGGTGCTGCATGTGTAATTGGCTGATTCTGATACATTGCATCTGCCAGCTATTCTAGTACTTCTTGATTGCCTTCCTAGTGCTGTTTCCCCTTCCCAGTTCCTCCCTATTTAAGCCCTGAGGCACACCGCGTATACCCAGTGCTGAAATGTAAATAGTGCTGCCATTTCCTCTTTTTGTTTATGTTTAAAACCTGGTACGTGGTGCACACACCCATTTAGGTTATGTACATAGTGCTCAGGAACATCTGACACACTCCCTTCCTTACCTGTGCTTAGCTAAGGGAAAACACAGGCCACAAAGCTCCATTGAGCTTACAGCAAGCATGACACACCCCCTTATGAAGTTATCCAGCTCTTAGACTTGCACTGTTGTATTGTTGCACCTACACGGTTAGGTACAAGCTGACACTTTAAAGAAATATATGATTCAGTCTGACTCCCTTCATTTGCATACCTCAGTGTGTAGGTCATTAGTTACTGCACTAAAACGGACCCTTTCCCCTTGACAACCAGTGCTCCCTGGTATTGTTTACATTCTGCATGCTATTGACTATAATGGCAAAATGCAGACTGAACTTAAACTTGAGTTTTCCCATATTGTTTTTTATTTTCAGCATGGTCCCATTTGCGCACCACTGCCCTATGCTTAAACAGCTAAGATTGGCCAAATAAAAAGTTTAATTTTCATAATAATTAATCAATTTTTAATGCCAATGGCCTTATATTTGGCCATTGGTATATCTAATGTACATAATAGATGCTTTTTCATGAGCTGTCATGCCTCTGTTTTGTCAGTTGCAGAAATGTACTCAGTTATTTTCCAATTAAATTTCTGCACTGACACTGTTCTAGCACAGAGACCTGAAAGCTTGGTGAATCACTAAATCACCTGATTTGCATGGTTTTCACCAGCAAATGAGATGATTTGCATGCCACATGGTTTTCCATGCAAGAACAGTGTAGGGCCACTCGTGCACGTGAAAATGGCACTATCCTGAATCGCTCAGCGGCCATTTTCCATGCAGGAGCTCTTACACTATTCATGCACAGAACATCAGCCTTCCTGAATCCCGGGGATTAACTACATTCAGAAAGAGATGATTTTCTGCTGTTTGTGTGTCACCCAATGTGTTATTTAGGTCTGTGACTGCAGAATATTTTTTTTCCAGCAACCACTTGCAAAACATTTTCTACCACATTTTTTCTGTACTTGCCTACTTGAAAAGATTAACTTGCATACTTAGGAAAAATTATAAGTCTGTCCTAACTTCTTACAATATAAACTAAATTAAGTTTGACTCCTGCCTGGTTTATATTGGATAAGTGGAGTGCAATTTTTTTTTTTTTAAGTTTTTGGTACACTTCCTGAAGAGATTCCAGGTTGTGAGTCACACTTCTTAACTTCTTATAATCTTGATTAATAGCTGTGTGTTACTTTTAGTTATGCTGATTACACCTTAAATAAAATTGTGATTGCTGAGGTGACGATAAAGTGAACTAAGGATAATGGAATGCAAGATGGAAGACTCCATTAAATGTTGAAGCTGCTGTGACTGCTATCCTGCTATCCACTATATACCATATTGTGTGAAGTGCACTCAGTTTCACCTCACAGACATATCACAGCTTCTTGGATAATTAAAGACATCCATGAGATAGTAAGTAAGCAGACATGACAACAACTGAAGGAGTAAAAGAGTATCACATGGCATTTCACTTATGGTATAATTAAAGTCACACTACACTATACATTACAAATGCTAAGTCAATATTGCTGTGAGGACATTTAAAATCTATGGCAAGTAGCAGATGCAATGACAGCAGGAAAGTAGATACAAAAATATGTAAAATATGTCAAATCATATGTGTAAAGAAGAAAAGAATTATGTTGAAAGGAAGAAATGTGTAAATTATCAACTTTTAAGGGGAAATGAAAGTGAGTTTAAGATATACCTGATGTATTCTCTTCACAAATTAGAAGGGATACTGTTGGGCTAACAAGGAGGCTAAGAGAACATTTGCAATAGCAAAGAACAAGGCACCAGAGGCACTCTACCTTTTTTCTAGAAAGTGGCAAAGTGAGTAGCATAAAGAAACTCTATCAGGTTTCAAGGCAATGTCAGAAAGATAAAAAAACATAGTCATAAGACACCCTTCAGAAGAGATGCCGGCAACAATCTATTCAGCAGTCCACAGGACACCAAAAGCAGATGGAAGGAATACCTTTAGCAGCTTCTGAATGAAAAACCCAAAGAAGCTGTACTGTCCCAGACACAGCCTATGACTGAAGAGGAAGAGGAACCCACCACAGAAGATGTAAGAACAACACTAATGAAAATAAAGTCAGGGAAAGCTGCATGCTCAAATGAGGTCACGATAGATGTGATCAAGATGTTAGATGAGTTAAAGAAGAAATGTCTCCAAGGGTACTCAGAGCAGTATATGAAGAAAAATGTATGGCAAATAACTGGAGAATATGAATTCTAGTGACAGTGTACAAGAATAAAGGAGAACTTCCCAAATGTAGGTAGTACATGGGTATCAAACTACTGTCGCACTGCATGAAAGAGCTGGAAAGGTGGCTGGTAAATTAATACACAGAATAGTAGAACATATGGTGGGAGATGAGACATTTGGATTCAGATGAGGATGCAGCACATCTGATTCAATGTTAGTGTCACTGCTTTGACAGACAGCAAATGATAGGCATAGTTTTTTTTTTAAACTAGGTGGCGAAGCCACATAACATAGGGCTAGGGCTTGTAAATGCCCTTGGGCAGATAGCCTAGTATGACCCTATGAACCTATGAACCTATACAGTGAGAGAGATAGTTGAGAAGAAGCCAGACATAAGCAAAGAGTCCAAGTGGGCATTCCTAGCTTTGGAGAAAGCGTATGACAAGATCCCAAGAAAGCTGATTTGGTCGGTCTTGTGATGGTTTATAGTCCTGGAAACATTGGTAGAATTAGTGCAGATTATGTACAGGGACCTGATGACACAAGTATGAACAGTGTTCAAAGAGGGGTTCCCAGTGGGAATGGGTGTGATTCAAGGTTCCACTCTAAGGCTACTGCTGTTCAACCATTTCAAAAAAAGCTTCTGTATGCAGATGATGTGGCCTGACAAGCTGACTGTGAAAAAAAGAACTTTAGCAAATGCTATGGAATGGAATGCAAAACTGAAGGTACACAAGGTCAAAATGAATAGAGACTAGACAGTAGCTGTGGCAGCAAATGGAGGAAATCATTAAAAGATGAAAACTAAATAGAAGAGAAAGTACTGGAACAGATTAACAGCATCAAGTATCTGGGAGAGATGGCAGAGAAGATAGAAAATATGAAAGAGGAGGCCAAAGCTAGAATCAGAGGGTCTACGGCCAACTGGCACATAGTGTTGGGATAAATGTGCCGAGCAGTTGAGGACGTTAGAGATGATAGAGATGAAGTGTCTGAGAAAGGTGACAGGAAACACACTGTGGGACAGAGGAGGGAATGAGCCAAATTAGCTCAAATTGCAGTGGTTATTCAAGCACATGCAGGAAAGCAGAAGACAGTTTGGTGAAGAAGATTTGGGGAGACAAGAAGGCAAGAGGAATAAGGGTGACTAGCAAAGAATTGGAAGGATTGTGAGAGAGAAGACCTGCAACAATCAGGCATGACCAATGCAGAGACATATGAAGAAGGTAGGAGTGTGGCACTGAATAGAGAAAGATAGCAATAGTTGTCAAGACATCCTGACCCCATGTATACAAATGGGAAAACAGAAGTTGTTGATGATGATGATGATGACAAATTATCATTACAGTGTCAGGAAAGGTTGCTTAATATAAAGAATTATATCTGGTGTCTAATCATAATGAAGTTGATATATGCTCAAGAAGTATATGTCAAAGAGTGGAGCAAAGTGAACCTTGATATGAAAATCCTGATATCCATCTTGGGAACATGCAACTACTTGGTTATGATCAGAGAAGCCTCATCGTAATTTCTGCAGTACATGGAGATTGACATGTTCCATATACAAACAGAATGAAAGGAAAAAAGGGGGAATAAGGGTAACACACTGTATTGTCACACTGTAATTTGTAGTGCAAGGAGCTTTAGCTGCTCTAGTGTACTATGAGATGCAAGGGAAAAAAGAAGAAATCATAGGAACAAAAAGTGTTTTACATCTTTGAGAGCTGCAAGCCAGCACTGTCTCATGTAGAGCAGCCAGAAGCAAAGTGCATACTCGACCCTCTAACAACTTTAAAAGTTATTATATACTTCATGTTGCCAAATGCTTGTGGGCGCGCATGCACGTATGAACACACACACACACACACACACACACACACACACACACACACACACACACACACACACACACACACACACACAATGGCAGCACAAAGTGTATTTCAGCTTTTAAAGCTATTTCAGTTTTTCACACTCCTACAACAGCTGGTGGTTATGTTCTAGTGGGAAAACAAAATGCTATAGTGGTGAAAGCTGCTTAACAAACTTTGTTAAGCACCTTTCTTATGTCAGAAAGAGGAATACATAACAAGTTAGTATTTTGCCTGATTTCAGAACGTAATTATGGAGATTCATGTCATACATTTTTAGTCCATGCATATTACTTTTTTAATGATGGCACAGTGAGTGATTTTCTACAGTTTCTATACAAGTTCACTGCACCAAAATGGTCATTATACATTCTTATCTCCTAGTCTCCTATCTCTTACCCACATGGTGTGTGTGTGTGTGTGTGTGTGTGTGTGTGTGTGTGTGTGTGTGTGTGTGTGTGTGTGTGTATATATATATATATATATATATATATATATATATATATATATGTATATGTATATATATATGTGTATATATATATATATATATATATATATATATATATATATATATATATATATATATATATATATATATATATATATATATATATATATATATATATACATACATATCAAAACTAAATATAATGGGGGGACACAAAGGTCCAAAATCAGGGAAATTTTTAAATATTGTACTTGCAGCTCCTATCAACCCACCTCTACACACACACACACACACACACACACACACACACACACACACACACACACACAGACACACACACACACACACACACACACACACACACACACACACACACACACACACACACTCAAAAACATTTGTCACATTCCCTGCATCTCTCATATCAACCCCTTCATCTGTGGTGTTTTTTTTCTCCTGCATTTATCATTGCCAACAGCCCACAATGTTTTACTTTAATGTTAAGGCTTTTGCTATCAATAAAATAATTACTGAACAAGTGTTCATATATGTAAATAATCTCTCAGGAGTCCTATAATGGTGCCCTCAGTACTTAAATATTGTCCAAATTGATGACAGTTTTTATTCTGATCACTCATGAATGCTAACATTTATTTGTGACTGGCATTATTGTAACTGATAGGCTACATTTTTATTAATCTGAGAAATGTGATCTGTACTGCAAAACTATCTTATTGTTATGAAACCATGGAAGTTAAATATTAGATGCAGCTTTTATGTGGGTCTGTGGCATAGTACTTTTGGCCACACTTCTTCTCAAATGTCTCAAGTTCAGCTAGTGGCCCAGACACTGAAGAAACAGATGAGTGTTGGAAGTGAATAGTGGATGTCTGAGTGTCTACACGTGAAAGGAAGTGGTACAGATCCCACTGCAACAGCACTATCTGGAGATCAGCATTTTGGGGGTGGGCATTCTGTGCATGAAGGGTAGACCCAGGGTGGAAGCAGCTCTCTTAAGCACAAAACTGAAATTAATTGGGGGCAAGGGCCAAATCAGGGACAATTTTTAAATATTGCTCTTATAAAACTTAGAAGGTTGTTAGAATAATAGGTTTTGGATCAGCATGCATTTTCTGAATCATATGAAGTTTTAAGCTCAAATATATGTCATCATACCTCTCAACCTCTTAGTGCAAGAAATTTGGGCAAAGCCCATCAAAATGGAGAGATAAAGGCCCAAAAATAGGGACATATTTTACATATTGCTCTTATAAACATAGAAATTTGCTAGAGTAACAGGGTTTGTTTTAACATACATTTTGTGAAGATTTGAAGTCTGAATCTCAAATGTACGTCATTATTTAGTGACTTCAATTCTCAGGAACAGACTAAAAGTATGAGCCAAAAATCTAGACAATCGAGAGGTATTTAGTGATACCAGTCCACATTGATTTGCCAGAAAACCATATATTTTAAGAGAAGCAGACTAATAATATGAATATCTTGATATTCTGTGAAGAATCTGGACAGTTGACATGTAGGGGTGCAAGACCAGCCAAGGATAGCATCACACTCTTGCCAAGCACTGAACCATGCAGAAATGTGTACTTACCCTTTGACTTGTTGCAGATAGCACTGCACCACTTGTCGGCCAACAATGAAGTCAGTTAAGTGTATATGAAAATAATTCCTAACCTTTACTGAATGACTGTGTCAATCATTGACTCTTAACTCCTTCTCTGTGTCTTCACACACCAGGAAATTTGAGTAATGCCTGGAACAAAAGGCAATATAGTGTTGATAGTCACTGGGGTATAGTAATAAATAAAGCAAAATAGCATGTGTTCACCCTGAGTATGGCCTGCCAATGGCTATCACCCAGTTAGATACACCTGATCAGCAAACTGAAATATTACACACATGACAGGCTTCACTGGGGTGCTAGCAATACACTGTTTGTTTATTTATTTATTTGAAAGAAGGCATGAGTCAAAGCTAAGGGATGCTGCTGGAGGCCTTAACATAGGTCTATATGACAAACTGGGCATACACGTGATGTAATGCTATATGAAGGGATGAAAATGACAAGCTAGGTGCCCTACGTATTCCTAATCTGTTATCAGAAGTCTTTATTTCTAACCTTACATATAGTTTTTCTGCTCACAGCTCAAAATGTAGCTTAGTGAAAAACACTCTGGCTGTACATGCTAATGAGCCGCATCCTGCAGTTCTGGGTTCGAGTTCGGTCAGTCTCCATTTACCTGTCGTGTCACTGTAAGCAAGTCACTTAACCAGGAAGTGCTTTCAAGTTACACTTCAAAAGAGGCATTTTTGCTCTCTGACTTCATTTAACAAATTAAAAATAAAAAGGATACAAAAGCCTTAAACTTAAAAAAAGGTTATCAGAGTTTGATTACTCTGACTATAAAACAGCATCAGTTCATTGGGATGTTGCAAGCATTATGCTCATGAAAGAAGGAACATTTCCCATCCATATATCACAAGAAAATGTGCAAAACTGCATAAATGTTTGAGTACATATGGTGATAGCTATTTGTGGATGGACTTTTCACTTGACTAGTAAATCAGAAAAACAGTTACTCATCTGTGTATCAAGAGCAGCATATGATATTTTTCTGAAGTATGCCTGCATCTTCAACCATGGCATCTGAGTCTGTGTTATTTTAATCACTATTTAATGAGCAACTAACTGCTCTGTATAACTTGTTCTTAGTCAGGCTTAGACACGCCTTGGAAAACTCTGGTGTGTTTATTATTCATTGTACATAGTTACCACTAGCAAAGCAGTTAGCACACAAGTCTCACTGGTAACCGTTGCATCCTTACATAGTTTGTGTTTCTTGAAGCAGCAATGTTTGGAATCCCAACCAGCTCCTTTATTTCAGAAAGACAAATAAAGAACCGTAAATTGGAGATTCCCCTGCTATATAATGTATGGGAGATCACAGATATTAGATAAGAACATGCATTGCTGTAAAGAAAACCTTTAAAAAAACAGGGAAACTCTCCATTGGCTAGCTATTATTGCTTGAAGAAGAAAACAGTAACTGATGCTAGTCATAGCTTCTCCTCCAGTCCTCCACGGTTTGACATATATTCGGTGCAATGCTTTACTACTGATGTTCTTTTCACATTGCATGCTTTGTTCCTTGTTTGGGGATGATGCATACCTAGAGAAACTATTGCCGATGGTATATCAGCAGAGACAGCCTCAACGACTAGTCTATTTTTATTTATTTGTTTACCAGGAAAGAGCACTGATCTCCATGGACCTTTTTCAAACTCAGCCCTGGAGCAGTGTCTGGTTAAGTGACTTACTCAGAGTCATAGAGTTAGACAGTGGAGGCTGAGGGAATCAAACCTGCACCTCTGGATCACAGGAAAAAGCTTAATAGCTCCTTAATCCTCTAAGCCAACTGCAGGCTAGACATGAAGGGGCAGAGTAGTCTGAGGAAAAAAAATAATAATAAGGACGATATAAGCTGTAGCAATACATATATTTCAAACTTATTTTCTGTACAATAACAGGAAATCCTGACACTATTACAACAGTAACAACATGGATAAGGGGAACAAGGAGGAAAAGGTACAATATTATTTACTCTAACATGTTGTTAGTAACATTTTACAAAGCACCAAGTCTAAATTTCTGAACTCATAGAAATAAATAGCATGTGTGCCTTATCAAGGTCTATTATGTAGACAGGAAAATACTCTGACAAAAGAAAAACTGTGGTAATATTACTGGGATTCTTTCAGAAAAAAGGAAAGCAGACTCTGTGGCATATTTAACTAAAGAAGATAACAGGAGCAAAACTTGGATAAGCAGAAGTTTGGAATGAATGGGGCAGGGAATGAGATTTCTGTCTTTTCAAATGAAATGTCAAAAAGGTAATGCACCTTAGCTGACACAGGGAAAATTACCTTATTTTTTTTTTCAAAAATTAAAAAATAAATAAATAATAATAAGCGGTGGTGGTGCTGTGGTAGCGTTGTCGCCTCACAGTCAGACGCTATCTGGTTTGATTCTCAGCTAGAGCGTCTACTATGTGGAGACATGCATGAATGGGCGTACCTTCATTGAAGGTTGTGCATCAGGACTGGTAACTCGGCAAGTAAAAATCAACTACCAATCATTAGCGGACCGGAGTTCTGCTGTGGCGACCCCTAACTGGGAAAAGCCGAAAGACACAACAATAATAATAATGAAATGAGATTAATTGCTTAGGTAACTGTACTAGTACAGAAGTCATTTAGGAAACAATCATTTTCAACAGATTTGTTAATTTTGAGAACAGGGTGGTATCTTGTATCTCACAAGAGAGATTGTTCCATTTGCTTGTCAGATATTGCCTTAGTGCCCTATCTCCAGGTCTGGGTAAAATCTTAGGTACTTGCTATACAGTGGATGACTTTGACTGCCTGGCTGGGTGATGCATGTCAATCAAGCTTCATTTGTTCAGGCGTGGGTGATGTTATGTAAGCTTGACAGTAAAAAAGAGTGGCAAGAATCATGATCTGTATTCTACAGGTGTGGTTATTGTGATGGACAGAAGATTTAGCACTACTCACAAACCTGGCATCTCCCTTGGTGATAGGCTCTATCTTGTGAAAAACATAGCTGCTTGTTTCAGCCAACATAACTACTCCATACAGCATTTTAAGAAAGAATATTATATAGTTAATCTTTTTTCTAAATCTGTAACCAGTTATAAGTTAAAGAATACTCCTAGTTTTTGATATACCTGTTTTACTGTAGCTTCAAAAGGAATTTTTCGGCTTTTGATCAAAATGGACATCCAGATACTTGTATGACTGAAGAATTTTAGGGCAGTTCATCAGTGGAAAGTATTTGTAGAAAACACAGAGTTTTGTGATATTGTGTTTACTTGTCAAATGATGTAATTTTGGTTTTGACCAAATTCATATCTCTAAACCTCCAGACATTGAAAACAGGAACAAAGGCCCCCGAAAAACAGAATCATTCAGTCAAAAATGTAAGCATCAGGGGGTGACTTGCAATGCTAGGCCGCAGCATCTCCAGCTAGAGGTAGAAAAATGTTTTAAATAAATTATTTCAGAAAGTCAGATATTACTTTTAAATAATAGTTGACTTTTTGACTTACTGTTTTGTTCTGGCTTGTCTCTAGCTCTAAGGATATTCAAAAAAGCAGCTTAAATGGATTACTGGGCTGAGTTTTATCAGCAGATTTGGTACCAATTGGCACCAACAGAAATAAGCTTCTCAATGGGCTGCTACATGAAGCTGCAAGGAACCTTTTGTATTGACTCGGGCTGTCTCACCTGAGACAGCCTGAGACACCCTTTTCTATTGGGTCTATATTATAATCTCGAAGGTTTAAAACTTTGAATCACTAAAGATCGAACTTTAGTGATCAAAGTCTTAAAACTATCAAAACAAAAAAAAAAATACTAAATTAAAAAATAAAAACTAAATAGTATTCGATATTGTCAGACTTCGAGATTTTAATATAGACCATTTTCTATTGGCTTAGGCTGTCTCAGGTGATTGAGGCAGCCAGAGATAGGAAGGAGGAAGTAACTAACGTGAGTGGAAGCACAATATAGGAATACATTTTTATTTATTTTAAGTATAGATATCTATCTAGCTATATATACACACACACACACACACACACACACACACACACACACACACACACACACACACACACACACACACACACACACACACACACACACACACACACACACACACACACACACACACACACACACACACACACACATATGGTTTCACTTCATAATTTCGCAATGCTGAAATCTCGAATTTTAGCATTTCGAGACCATAAAGCCCCAGACAAAACCGAAATGTCACAAACCCAAAACCATAAACCCAAACACACAGCATACACCATACACAAACCATAACACCCACACCAAAAAACAAATACACACAAAAAAACAAAACACCAAACACACAAATATCTACACTACACAAGAGCAGCACCCCCCCAATGTGGGTAGCTGCACCCCTCACACACCCCTACTTATATATACTAATTCTGAGATCGCACAAACAGTAACAGACAGAACACTCACACCCAGACATTCCACAGTCCCTCGCGCGCATACACACACACACACACACACACACACACACACACACACACACACACACACACACAAGCACATCACACATACACAAAAACATCCAACAATTACACACTCATACGTTAACCTACCTACCCTAACCCACACATACAACTTAAAAACAATCTAACACACACTCTCAGACTCCCACTCAAAACCCTTAAAAAACAGTCACTTACCTTACACTCCACGCAAATACATACACCACATCAAACTGCATCCAACGTAAACACCGCACGTCACGTAACGTAAAGCCATAACCGCGAATTCGAGATATTCAAATTCGCGATTATGCACTTTCCACATTTTGAAATTCAGCTTTATAGTCTCAAAATGCTGAAATTCGAGATTTCAGGATTTTGAGATTATAAAGTGAAACCATATCCCAAGCAAGGGTTAGTGTTGCTTCCTCACAGCAAGAGGTTCTCTGGTTCGATCCTCGGCCGGGGTGTCTTCTGTGCAGAGTCTGCATGTCCTCCCTGTGGTCGCGTGGGTTTCCTCCAGGTACTCCGGTTTCCTCCCACATCCCAAAGACATGCTGTAGGTGGATTGGACACTCTAAATTGGCCCTAGGTGTGAGTGCGTGCATGTGTGTGCCTTCTGTGGAAGGTTGCCGGGCTGGCAACTCGACACCATAAAACTCCATTGCCAATCATGAGCGGACAGGTGATCCACTGTGGCAACCACTAACTGGGAAAAGACAAAAGAAGAAGAAGAAAGTGAAACCATATATACACATATATGTGTGTGTGTGTGTGTGTGTGTGTGTGTGTGTGTGTGTGTGTGTGTGTGTGTGTGTTTCAGGCACTTCAGCCACTTCCCTGCTACTGCCAGCATGTATGAAGAAGACAAGTACTTAAAATATATGTTTGCCTGTGTGTGTGTGTGTGTGTGTGTGTGTGTGTGTGTATGTGTGTGTGTGTGTGTGTTTAGGTATATATATATGTGATATATATATATATATATATATATATATATATATATATATATATATATATATATATATATATATATATATATATATATATATATATATATATATACATACATACATACACACTTTTTTAATACCAATACATTTGCACATAATTTTTAAGCTTATCCCTGTCATATTCTACAGTAATAGTGTTTATTTATGGATTTATTTAATAATTTGTTAGAATTTGTTAATTGGAAGGTACACTGATACAGGTGGAAATTTTTCATTCCTGTCCACAGTATACAAACATAAAATACATTAATACAGCAGGATGTGAAAACATTAATAAAACAAAGATAAAAGTAAATGCATAACACATAATAATACAAAGGGTGATTATGATATGATATTTACAGATCTCGTTCCAACTTTACAAAGACTGTCATAGTGAAATTGCAAGAGTTTGAATATTTACAGACTATGCAGATTGTAAATCCATTGGAATATTGAAAAGGGAGAGGGAGGCAGGGTGGAAATAATGGAATGGGAAGTTAAATAGATTAACAGAAGAGATACAAGAATCAGAAGACATGAATATATTATACAGTAGATATATCTGTTATGGAACTTAGGTTTGTTGAAAGCATGGGCACATGCATTGATTTGGAGGTCATTTTTATCATTTTTGATCAGAAATGTGTATGTGAACGAAATGTTTTCATTCTGGTCAGGAAGGACTCCCAAACAGTTATGGAGAAGGTGTGATCTATGGAGTGAGGCTTGTATTGAGGGATGAGAATGCATGTATAAATGTATGTATGTATGTATGTATGTATGGCATACAAGTTCTCAACTGTCCCCATATTTTTTTTGGTATATATGTATGGGGGCATATAAGCTCTCATTCTCAACTGTCCTTAATTTTGCATCATGTTTTTCTATACAGTCACAGTCATACTAGTGGATATAATACAATTATAATAATCCATATAATGGGGAAAAAGTAACTTAACTCACTTAATCATATTTATATGGATATGGCTTACTATCAGAAATTTAGACATTGTTAATCTCTGCTGTCTATGCTCAAATGTATTCTTAACATGTATGACATTATCACACAGAAAACACAGAAGGATCCAAGGACAGCAAGGAATTCCAGTATAACTTTCGTTTAATGTAGAACAAACCAGGTACATAAGCGCTTTCGTAGCAAAGGTACTTCATCAGATGTATACTAAAACACAGACTGAATTCATTAAATACTTGATTCAACACATCACATGACTGACTATAATTATATTAAAAAGGATACTGTTGATAAAAATCTTTCGTATAAAAATGTTAGTTGCTTCCAACCATTAGTTGCGTAACAACAAACATTCATAGATAGCATGAATGAAAACATATACAGCAGAGTGCATCCAAAAATGCTAATTAAATAAAAAACAGAAAAATATTATATAAATACACAAACACTTATAAATATGTATAAATTCAAAAAATACAATATATATATATATATATATATATATATATATATATATATATATAAATTAAAAACGATATATAGCACTAAAAGTGTGTAACTGATGTAAACATTTGCAACATCTTCATAATTTATTTCATTTATTTCTTGCTCAAAGGTCTTGCTTTTAGCCTCGGTTTAATAGGTACTCCATCATTCAAGCCATGCCCAAAGTCCCCCCTCAACCTAATTATCCATTTGGATTCTGTTTGTTCTGTCAGATTGTTGATGTCACCTTTCCTAATATCTACAAATGCACGTGCTATCACCATAAATCTAAAAAAGTGAGAATTATCAGTTCTTAACATATGTTTAGAAAGGGCACTCACCCTGCTGCCTTTATTTGCATGGTAATAGTGTTCTTTGATTCTTTCCCTAAGGGTCCTATCAGTTTTACCCACATAGAACTTAAAACAGGTTGGACAATAAGCTAAATAAACTACATGGGTAGTTTCACATGTGGCAAAGACATCAAACTTATAGATTTTACCTTGGTCAGGATGATTGAATTCTCCACTACTATCTATATACTGACAACATTTACAGTGCCCACATGGCATCGTACAATGCTTAGTTGACCCATTCCTACTTTTCTTAGGAACACAAAGACGTTGCTTCAAAGATTTCATATTTCTATAAACAAACTTAGGTCTATCATCTATAATATTCCTAATCGTATCATCAGTGGTCAAAACGTTCCAGTGTTACTCTATGATATCTTTATAGCATTTGACATCACTGGAGTAATATAGACATAACCTTAGTTTGTTATCTCGGGTATTTTCAGATATACCAGTATTCCTAATATACTTCCTACCATAATACAGTTTAGCTCTACTATTCCTTAAGTCTGTAACTACTTTTACTTTCACAAATGTAATTCTTGGCATAACCTCTAGCAACAAATGTTGTCTCTAATTGTTGGGTTTGTTGTACAAATTCTATATCTTGGACACTAAGTCTTGATGCCCTAAACATTTAGCTATTAACTACGCGTTTGAACACATGGGTAGGTTGCATGCTACTTCTATGTAAAAAATGATTACAGTAGCAAGGCTTCTTATATAATTTTGTAGTTATATTACCTTCCAAGTCTAATACAACACTCACATCCAAAAAACCTACTGAATATTTAGAGATCGTAAAAGAAAACCTTAAATAAGAAGTGGTGTTATTAATATAATCTTTAAAATCATTGTAAGACTCTTCAGAGCCTTCCCAGAGCAAAAAAATATCATTCACAAAACGTCGATAGAATGCCACTTGTAGACTGAATGGTCCATTAAAAATATATTCATTTTCCCATTCTACTAGGACAGCATTGATGTAGCTATTGGCACAAGACGTGCCCATAGCTACGCCATGCTTCTGCCAATAGATACAATCATTGAATACAAACAAGTTATTCTGTAACACACATTCCAAAAGAATAGTGAGTAGCTCTATCTCTCCATCAGAGAAGTCAGTGTACCTTTGTAGGAAGTGTCTCATTTTCAATAAACCATCGTCATAGTGAATTACGGTGAAAAGTGATGTAATATCCATCGTTACTAATAATAAACCTTTAGTAGTGGATAGTTTCCCAGTGTATAAAAATAAGTCACTCAAGAATTGTTGGGTGACTCTTAACACATGCAAAATATTATTTAAAATGGGTCTGAGTTTCTTTTCAATGTATATAGAGGCTGGTTCAGTGCACCAGTTTCTCCCAGCAACTATTGGATGTAACGGGGGGTGTAGCAAATCCTTATGTACCTTGGGCAGGCCTTGAATGATAGGTATTAACGGATTCAACACAGTCAAATAATAACATAAATTATTATCAATTAAACCAGTATGAAACAGATTTCTAACAGCATTATGCACATTAGCTGTCATTGATTCAACTCGTCTGTACAATATTTTCAAATAAAAATAACTATCAGATAATAATTCAATCATATCATTAATATATATTTCTGAATCAAATAGTACAATGCCTTTGTCTGCTGGTCGAATAACTATACTTCTATTATTCTGTAAATTTCTTAATGCCATATATTCATTCTTAGTTAGATTATACCTCATACCCTTCACATTGGCAGTATTATCATTGTTGGAGGCATATATAAGTTATAAAAATCATCTAAACATAATTTCTCAAAGGTGGTCACCAAAGAATTAGTATTAGGTAAATAAGTGCTAGGTTTCCTAAAGCCACACATGTTCCTGTTGTAACCTTCATTGTCCTTGAAATTCAACTTTAACAGCAAATTCCTAATAAACATTTTAAAATCTAATATTACTTCAGTAAAGTCTTGTTTCTGTGTAGGTATAAAAGACAAACCTTTCAACAGTATGGAAATCTCATCATCAGATAAAACATGAGAAGAGAGATTCCAAATTAAACCCTCTGTTGTTTGCCCCAAAGTTTCTTTAAAGTTGGTGTATCACTTGCTTCCCCTTCTATTTTCCTCTTCAGTCGTCTCCGACTGCACAGCCGTGATCTCTGCTGATAGCTCACTCTTTGTTCTTTTACCGGGAGTGGAAAGGGTAGCTGGCATGACGAAAAAGAAACAGCAGTCTTCGCATTCTCTTCATTATTCACTAGAACTGTTCCAATGGATGGGTGGGTAACAATTTCCTGTTCATCTGGGCAATGTACTTGTGCTTTGACCTAAAAGGTCTTTCTCGCACCCAGCTCTAACACCGGCACTTCCCCATTGTTGGCAGTCTGAGAGGTGGCAATTGCTTCATGATGTGAATCATGAGAGCCAATGAGATTGCTAGAATGGCTCTCGGCAGTAATTTGAAACAGTGAACCTTCATTGTCATTGATAATGACCGAATTACTAGAATGGTCATCAGGATTAAAAGAATTAACATTGTTAGCAGCATTGTTAGCCATATTCCCAGTAAAACACGGCCATGTAAATACATTAGCTGCTGCAAAATCAGCTTGATCTCTAATAAGCTTTTTGATTATGATCTTACACAGTCTCTGTTCATACACTGTCATTGAAGCCATAACTTCTGTTAAATGCTTCTCGACCACACTGTTATCAAAGCATGAAAGCAAGTCATTGTACTGTTTTTTTAATTTCAGCAGTTAATGAGTCAATGTCTTGTGTAGCATACTTGATCAACAGCTGCATGTACTTATAGCTGCATTCTAAATTAACATGTTCCCATTCAGCTAACAGGTTCGGTAGACTACTGCCTTGCATAGACATTACTAGTACTCTGAGTCCACAAGGCACAATTTTCTCTTTCAAACATACTTCCAAGTGGAAGGTTTGATATCGCTGTTTCTTTGGTTTAAAAATATTATTCTCTATGGCACATATCTCTGTTTTCAACAGCACTATATCAACAACAGTACCAGAGCCTTCATTACCAACCTCAAAGTTGTTGTCCAACAATGGATTGTCCAAGTGGTGTAGAAAGCTTAAAAACATGTTGGAACTCAGCCTGGAATCATTGATAATATTCTTGGGAGTGTAATCAAGTTCAGTAATGGCATTAGCATCCTCAGCCATCTCACTGGTTGGGTCAGTGGAAAAAACAAAATGAATATCCTTAGTAAAAACACAAACCACAGACTTCAACCAGCACTCTATTTGTATGTGTATTTATATAATATTTTTTCTGTTTCATTTTGGTATCTGTAGTATATACACTCAAAGTTGGCTTTAGTTGCTCGGTACAAGAGTTGTCCGTGAATGAAAATGATCGATACTGTTTATAATTCATTCATGTTAAATAGCCATTGTTTTAGCTTTGCAGGGTGTGTGTGCATTTATTTATTTATTTATTTATTTTATTTATTTATTTTACATTTGTTTACCAGAAAAGTCCGAATGGGCAGTGCCCATTTTCAGCAGAGGCCTGGGGAGAAAAGCTCCTGCATAAAACAAACAACTAAAGCTCCAACATAGTACAATCATATAGAAGGTACATAGTAACGAGAACAGAAACTGCACCATTTCATAAAAAGAGGACACTATATATAATGATCAAAAACATGTAAATGAAAAACATTGACAGACATCACATCATTTAGATAACTTGAATAAAGTATGGTCTGGTGAAAGGTTTGCTAGTTCTTTATGGAGGAGATTAGAGGAGCATATAGCTATACATAGATTATACCTACTTATACATGTATTTATACATATACATTTGTGAAGGCTATCAAATTACAAGACTTTTACAGACAAAATAGTAATTTAGAATTAGAGTTGTCTAGTTTAGTAAAAAGATGCCAGGTGGATAGATGGGAGGAAGGAAGTGATAGTCAGAATGAGTAATATGAAGAAGAGGGGAACTAGATAAGTTATGGATTATTTTTGGTTAGAGAGAGATAGGCAGAAGAAGGATAAAGATTTACAGAGAGAAATGCAAGACAGTTACTTAGAGGAAGGGGGATACAATAGCTATATTTTATTTTCCTGGTGTGCCACACAAGCAAAGCCAAGAGTCAGATAAATCATGTTTGCGAAGGTTTTTGCATTGTAATAAGTTGCTAGTGGATCTAATGGACTGAGGTAGCGTGTTCCAGATTTTGGCAACATAGCTTCAATATAGAAAGTCTCCAGCACTACTGGTGCACTTGGTAACTTGTAATAGAGATTTATTTGTTGATCGAAATGTATGATTGTTGGAATAGGGATAAATTGTATTTAGGAGAGCAGGGGTTTTATCTGGGTAATTGAGTAGCTTGTGAGCCATGGTTAACTGGGTGTAAGACAGGAGATGTGGGAATTCTAACTATGATAGTTTTCTTACGGTGAGGCAGTGATGAGTTCTGTGTGAAGAGTCTGCAGCGAAGTTTGCTATTTTATTATATTTGATTTCTAGTTTGTCTAGGTCTGTCTTTTTCAAGTTGGTAAAGATGGGAGAAGCATAGAAGAGAGTTGATAAGAGATGGGTTCTGGCTATGACTAGTCTAGAGCTGTCTGTTAGAACTTTTTGTTTTTGTATAGGGTACCCATCTTTTTATATGGTTTCTTAACTGTTTGAGATATGTGTAGATCAAATCTCAGTTTACTATGAATTTGAACTCTTAATAGTTTCATTTGTGTGTCTGGGTTATTATTGTATTGTCTGCAGCAGAGATGTAGAATGAGGGTTGGGGGTCTGGAGATCTGGTGGGATAGAAGATTGTGAGTTTGGTTTTATTGGCATTAAGAATGAGTTGTGATTTAGCCAACCAAGATTCTATTTGAGTAAAGGATTTTTGTCTTAGGTCTTGCAGTTGTTGGGTAGTGGGCACTGCACATATAAGAGTGGAATCATCAGCATATTGGATAGGTGATGCTGGTGGACAGACAGTACTAAGATCATTAGTAAATATGCTGAACAGGAGAGGTCGAAGAATAGAGCCTTGTGAAACTCCTAGTGTGACTGGGTGTAGACAGGAGTGGTTTTGTAACCATCTTACTGCCTGTTGGTGGTCTGTTAGATAGCTTTGTAACCAGAAGAGAGAGGAAGTGATAAGGTTAAGGTTGGAGAGAGTGATTAATAACTTGCTATGGGAGATGGTATCAAAGGCTTTGGATATGTCAAGAAGTACTGATGAGACCGTCTTTCCTTCAGTTTTGCATTGGTTAATGATATTGGTGAAGCTAAAGAGTACAGTGGTGGTACTATGAAAAGGTCTGAAACCACGTTGGGAATTGGCAAGCAGTTTATTGTTTGTAAGTTAGTGGAGGAGTTGAGAGTGAATACATCTCTCTAGTAGTTTTGACAGTGTGGATAGGATGGAAATAGGCCTGTAGTTTGAGAGTTCAGTGGACTGACCACCTTTCCACAAGGGAATTATGTGTGAGATTTTCCAGATTAAGGGGACATATTGTTCTGTAATACATCTGTTAATCAGAATTGATATTGTGTAGGCTATTCCATTTGTTGCTATTTTTAGAAATTCATTTGGCAGGTTATCAGCAGCAATAGTTGTCGGCTTAAGTTTTCTTATAAGTTTTTTCTATGGTTTTGGTAGGAACAGGTTGGAATGAGAAAATATTGTTTATTTATTTAATTTATTTATTTAACTTTTGTTAACCGAGATAGTCCGACTTGGAACAAAGCCAATTTTCAGCAGAGGCCCAGGGAGAAACACTCCAGACACATGTCTTTGTAACATGGGAGGAAACCGGGGCACTCGGAGGAAACCCACATGAATGCAGGGAGGACATGCAGACTCCAGACAGAAGGAACCCCAGCCGAGACTCAAACCAGAGAACCTCTTGCTGTGAGGCAACAATGCTACCACTGCACCACTGCGCTGAGCACAATTAATGTTATTAACATTGGGTGGATTGCTGAGGATCTGTTGTGAGCACTGATTATTTCTGGTTACAGATAGAATCCATTCAGTAAAGAATTTATTAAAACTTTCAGTCATGGTCTCTGAACTATTTGTTATACTGGGAGAAGGAGTAGTGGTTTGTCTGGGATAGAGTATATGTTTCATTCTGGACTAAAATTTCTGAGGGTTACATTGATATTTATATTGAATATTGGTGTACTATGTCTGTTTATCTAGTCTGACTTTGAGTTTGGCCTTGTTTCTAATTTGTTGATATGCTAGACGGTTGGGTTGAATTTTGTTAGTCTGCCATACGGCCCATGTCTTGTCTCTAAGTTTTAGGAGGGTTGTTGTTTCCTTAGATAACCAAGGTGTATAGTTAGTTCGAACTGTTCTAGGTGGAGCCATGGTATTGAGTATATTAAGGAAATTGCTATTGAATAGTTGTACAGCAGTATCTAAGGGCAAAGTAATGAGTGGAATCCAGTTATATTTTTTCAGTATGTTTATTAGTTCTTGTGGGTTAAAATGTTTCTTATTTCTGATTTGACAGTAGATAGTATGTTTCGTAGGGTTAATATTTTGTCTAAACAAATAAGTAGGTAAGTGGTCACTGAGACTATCTGGTAGACAGTCCGAGTTTAATTTATTTATGTATTTATTTATTTATTTTATTTTATTTTATTTTACATTTGTTAACCGGGATAATCCAACTGGACCAGGTCCATTTTCAGTGGAGACCCAGGGAGAAAAGCTCCCCAATTAGATAGATTAAGTAACAAAAATAGACAGACAATGATAGCACAGAGACCTGCATAATAACAATGGTGAACTTAATCTCTCCCAATAAACTATGAAATAATTACAAGTCTACAAGTCTAGAGCTTATAATCTTATGTTATTTTAACTTTTGATAGTAGGAAGGTTTGTTTGTTAGAAACCAGTCCAGGATAGAGTGTTTGTTTGAGTTTTTTATCAATTCTGGTAGGGCTTTGGATGATTTGAGTAAAGCCATAAAGACTTATATGGCTACTGGGGTTTTGTGAGTTATAGGTTGCCCAGTCAGAGTTAAAGTCACCCATAATGAGTGTTTTGCAATTAATGTCATCTCAGATGCTCTGGAGTATTTCTTGATTAATAACACATTATTGCCTGGTGGAATATATATTGCTATAATAGCTATATATACTTGTTAGAGTTAATTTGTAGCCTGATTGCCAGTATTTCAGCAGCATTAGATGTTGGTATTTTAACATCTAGCAGTTGTAGATTGAAGTTGTTTTTGGTTAGGATGGCTAGGCCACCACCCCTTTTAGCCTTTCTATCTACACATATTATGCTGTAACCTGGGAGGGGGTAATTTCATTGTCTGTAATATGGGGGTTCAACCAAGTTTCAGTTAAGATGCCTATATCAGGGGACTATAGTGAGGACAAAGCATGTAGTTCGTGAACTTTACTTACAATATTCCTGATATTTAAGTTTAGAAACAGCAGATCACTATTTCTGCGGGGGATGTTAAATATATTTTGTTTTTGATGGAGGGATAATGAGGTGAGTATGGGACCTGGGTTGGGATGAATGTCACCACAAATTATGAGTTTGTTGGCCATGTTTATTCGGAGATTAATGAGGTTGAAGGCATATTTGTGATACTTATATGATAAATTTGTTGGGGGGGGGTTTGAGTGGAGGTATTTTGTGATGTAATTGGTCAACTAAAGTAATGTTAAGGCTAGCTGGTGAAATTTTTAGGTGAGCTATTTGGCTTTTGAGGGAATTGGTACATGTACGTTTACTGTAGATTTGGGATGAGGGTAGCTGAAAATGGTATGATGTGAGTTGTGCGGCACTTGAGAGAAGTATAAGCAGTAGAGCATAATGTATTGGCATTATGGTATCTTAGAATATTCAGGGACAGCATTTGTTATAGTTGGGAGGGATAGTTAAGTAGGTGAAAGTGCTTTACTTGGTTACATGGACACACATAGATAGCAATCTAGCCTTTGACCATCACGTGTCTACAGTGGTGAGGAAATCATTCTATGTTGTGCAACTTATAAACAAAGGTATGGGATCTAGGTTCAAGGAAGTCATTGTTCCACTGTTTTCGGCATTCATCAGACCACTCATTGAGTACAATGCCCCCTTTGGTATGTACCTAACCAGGCATATCCAACAACTGGAACATCCACAGAGGTTCCTCACTAAAAGAACACAGGGCATAAGTAAAATGTCCTATGCAGACTGCCTCAAGGCCCTATCCCTGTATTCTGTCTCCTACAGGCGTTTGAGGAGAGATCATGCCTTGCATACAGGGCACTGTCAGACCCCACTCTGATGGACCTCCTGCATATCCACAAAACAAACAGCACCAGAATTACCCTTCTAAATACTTAAAGCTTGCCTGTGATATAAATAGGACCTGCTGGAGAGATAGGTATGTATCTCAGAGACTACCCCATCTATGGAACAGACTCCCCATCCATGTGAAGCAGAGTTCCTCCCTAACCCAATTCAAGCTCAACTTGGACAACTGGATGGGAAAACCGAAATTCATCCCTGGTTTGGCACCTATGTCACTGATGCAAACAGGTAACCTGTAAATGGTTCAGCTCCCAGGCCCATGTTTACACTTATCAAGGGTATTAGAACCTGTTGGAGATTTGGGATGCATGGCTAGGCTTAAAAAGGTCTTTGTGGTCATTAGCCTAGTAAACACCTATGAACCTATTATGAATACCTGGGAGGGGCTTGGGTGGAAGATATTTAAAACAAAGTAAGTGAGAGTAGCCCAAAAAGGAAAATTAAGTATTATTTTTGTAGATTGTTAATTAAAGGTCTAGAAAAGTGGATTGGTGGGCCGCTAGAAGAGAAGTCTCTATGTTAAGAATAAATGTAATTGATATAGAGGGGTGGATGGGAATGAGGATAGTGTAGGGGAACGGAGTGGGCTATCATGATTTACAGCATGATGTATCAAGAGAAAAACTATCATCCAGTTTAAAAAGGAATGCAGGAGGTGAGCTTGTAATCAGGTATAATGCCAAGAGTAGCTAAAAATAAACACTTATCAACAAAGACCCAGATTGTAAGCAGTAAGTTCAAAGTTAAATCTTTTTAGGGGGATACAATAGCTAAACAGAGTAGAAAAGCTTATTGGGTATAATACTAGTCAGTGGAATGGGTCCTAGCAATGTCTAGTATGGAGAGAGGGGTATCCCTGAGAAGCCTCTAACAGTGCAAGATTACAGTACACTAGACAGGGGGATCAGGTGGCTGGTGTTCCTGGTAGCATGCTCTCCTAGAAAATGTAACTGACTGTTGGGTTTAACTACATCAATACATACTTTATAACTGGAGTAGGGTAGAGTTCCTTCTATGACTTGGTGGGAATTCGATCGTTTAGAAGGAATGAGTTCAGTATTTACAGCACACAGTGAATGGATAGAGCTAGGAGTGGATAAGGAAGGAGAAAAGACTGTGAGGTGAGCCAAACAAACACTAGCAGGCAGCCTTAGAAATTACAGAGAACATCTGGTTGCTGTACACTAAGAGTTCTCATTACATTTGTACGCTGATCTTAATGTCCATTTTGTATACATAGCTATTCCCTAACATTCATAGCAGCATACATAGGAGTAGTAACATAAAAAATCTCATGGCAGAAGTGGTCTAAAAGTAGCTGGACAATTGTGGTATGTGTCACCAAGCAACACTAAGCAATACTGTTATTAAAGTGAACACAAAGCCATTGAACATTAGACAAAGTAAACGGTTACTTTTTTAGATTATATTGTATCATTTGCAACCCAGACTATATTAAACACACGAAACAATGAGGGCCTGCAGGCAAACTTGAAAACAACCAGTGAAAACCATATTTTGTAAGTTCTACACCCTAGTATCCAGGGGCGGCTCGTGGCATCGGGCTGCCGGACTGCAGCCCCCTCAAAATAAAAAATAGAAAGAAAAATAAAAAAAATATATTTTTTGAAATTCGCACATGCGCAGTAGTCCCGACTACTGTCAGTCTATGCGCATGCTCAAGGCAGTCCGGCAGTCCCCATAGGGGGACACAAGGAGACGTCTGTGCACTTTTAAAGTGCACAGACTCACCAGGATTATGGGTCACGTCCAGACTGCAAGAGCAGCAGCAGGACTCGGGAAGGAGCATTAGGATCTCGTGGGTCTTTGAGTATTGTGCAGGAAGGGAGCATTAGGATCTCGTGGGTCTTTGAGTATTGCGCGGGAAGGATGTACGTTAGCTGGATATATTCAGGTAAGTGTATGGTGCTTTTTTACCTTTATTTTACAATGTTTATTTGTGTGTGTATGGTGCTTATGCTTTACTGGAGTTTGTGTATGGTGCTTATGCTTTACTGGAGTTTGTGTATGGTGCTTATGCTTTACTGGAGTTTGTGTATGGTGCTTATGCTTTACGTGTGTGTGTGTGTGTGTAAATGCCCCAGGTGCTTATGGTGGTGTGGTAGGGAATACCTCAGGCTTGAACCCTGTACCCTGTATGCAGGTATTAAAGACTTGAGTTCCCTACCCACCACCATTTGTAAAAAAATTGCAGATTTTTGCCTCATATTCGATCTGATCTGTTCCTCATAATATCTGTGGTTTGTAAATGTTGCAATGCTTGATATTTGATGGTGTAGTAGTAGCATTGTTGCCTCACAACTGCAGGTTCTTGGGTTTGATTCTTGGCTGGGGTTCCTTCTTTGTGGGGTCTGTATCTTCTCTCTGTGTTTGTGTGGATTTGCTTTTGTGTCCTCCCATGTTACAAAGACATGTCTGCATTATTTCTTCCTGGGCCTCTGCTGAAAATTGTTTATTTGTTCCAAGTCAGACTGTCCTGATTAAAAAATGTTAAATAAAATTGACAGGCATTTGAATTTCAGACTTAAGGGTTTCTGAATGTCTAATTGCTTGCATATTTGATGGTGCATTGGTAGTATTGTTGCCTCACAGCTATAGGTTTTCTGGTTTGATTCTTGGTTGGGGTAGCTTCTGTGTGGAGTGTGCATCTCCTGCCTGTGTTTGTGTGGATTTGCTCTGGTGCCCTGCCATTTTACAAAGATGTGTCTGCAGTTTTAATCCCTGCGTCTCTGCTGAAAATTGTTTTTGTTCTGTCCGCAGTAAAATTGACAGGCATTTGAATTTCAGACTTCAGGTTTCTGAATGTTTAATTCCTTGCATAATTTATGGTGCAGTGATAGTATTGTTGCCTCACAGCTATAGGTTTTCTGGTTTGATTCTTGGTTGGGGTGGCTTCTGTCTGCATCTCCTCCCTGTATTTGTGTGGATTTGCTCTGGTGCCCTGCCATTTTACAAAGACGTGTCTGCAGTTTTAATCCCTGCATCTCTGATGAAAATTGTTTTTGTTCTGTCCGCAGTAAAATTGACAGGCATTTGAATTTCAGACTTCAGGTTTCTGAATGTTTAATTCCTTGCATAATTGATGGTGCAGTGATAGTATTGTTGCCTCACAGCTATAGTTTTTCTGGTTTGATTCTTGGTTGGGGTGGCTTCTGTCTGCATCTCCTCCCTGTATTTGTGTGGATTTGCTCTGGTGCCCTGCCATTTTACAAAGACGTGTCTGCAGTTTTAATCCTCGTCTCTGCTGAAAATTGTTTTTGTTCTGTCCGCAGTAAAATTGACAGGCATTTGAATTTCAGACTTCAGGTTTCTGAATGTTTAATTCCTTGCATAATTGATGGTGCAGTGATAGTATTGTTGCCTCACAGCTATAGGTTTTCTGGTTTGATTCTTGGTTGGGGTGGCTTCTGTCTGCATCTCCTCCTGTATTTGTGTGGATTTGCTCTGGTGCCCTGCCATTTTACAAAGACGTGTCTGCAGTATTAATCCCTCGTCTCTGCTGAAAATTGTTTGTGTTCTGTCCGCAGTAAAATTGACAGGCATTTGAATTTCAGACTTCAGGTTTCTGAATGTTTAATTCCTTGCATAACTGATGGCGGTGGTAGTATTGTTGCCTCATAGCTATAGGTTTTCTGGTTTGATTCTTGGTTGGGGTGGCTTCTGTGTGAGTCTGCATCTCCTGCCTGTGTTTGTGTGGATTTGCTCTGGTGCCCTGCCATTTTACAAAGATGTGTCTGCAGTTTTAATCCCTGCCTCTGCTGAAAATTGTTTTTGTTCTGTCCGCAGTAAAATTGACAGGCATTTGAATTTCAGACTTCAGGTTTCTGAATGTTTAATTCCTTGCATAATTGATGGTGCAGTGATAGTATTGTTGCCTCACAGCTATAGATTTTCTGGTTTGATTCTTGGTTGGGGTGGCTTCTGTCTGCATCTCCTCCCTGTATTTGTGTGGATTTGCTCTGGTGCCCTGCCATTTTACAAAGACGTGTCTGCAGTATTAATCCCTGCATCTCTGCTGAAAATTGTTTTTGTTCTGTCCGCAGTAAAATTGACAGGCATTTGAATTTCAGACTTCAGGTTTCTGAATGTTTAATTCCTTGCATAATTGATGGTGCAGTGGTAGTATTGTTGCCTCACAGCTATAGGTTTTCTGGTTTGATTCTTGGTTGGGGTGGCTTCTGTGTGGAGTCTGCAACTCCTCCCTGTGTTTGTGTGGATTTGCTCTGGTGCCCTGCCATTTTACAAAGACGTGTCTGCAGTTTTAATCCCTCGCCTCTGCTGAAAATTGTTTTTGTTCTGTCCGCAGTAAAATTGAGCGGCATTTGAATTTCCAACTTCATGTTCTTCAGAATACATAGTAGCACAACCTTTTTTTAGCAATTTTCTAAGTTTATAAGATGAATATTTTAAATTTGTCCCTATTTTTGGGACTGTATTCCCCATTATTGGCTTCATCCAGGTTTTTGTGCTAAGGTTGACAGCTATGGCAAGAACTGAATTCACTGAATATGTTTGAGGGCTGTATTCCTCATTACTGGGTTTGTCCAGGTGTTTTGTACTAAGAGGTTGACAGCTATGGTGAGAACTGAATTCACTAAATGATGGCCATTTAAGTTTCAGTCTTCCTCTCGTTTACAAAGCAGCTGATGTATGAGTGGTATGTTACTCTGACTGTTTTTGCTCAGGGACCTTGGCAGTAAAATATATGGTGGCAACACAACATTTTATTCTAGCAACTTTCCAAGATTATACAAGCAATGTTTAATGTGTCCCTGTTTTTGGGCTTTTGACCCCCCCCCCCCAATACATTTTGGCTTTTTCCAGTTTTCTTGAGCTGCGAAGTTGAGATGCAGTTGAGTATTGAGTAGATTTTACAAGGAACTGAGAGCTGCAGGGGAATAGAAGTTTAGTGCTTTGCCAAGTTAATACTATAGCACAACAGGCTGTGTACTTGCTTTTGATGCAGAAGGTTGTGGGTTCTACTCCCACAAGGGGTAGATGCTGCCGTACTGAGAATGTTCTCCTTAGTGAAGATACTAACTATGGGTTCGTTATCAGTTTGCCATCCATTTCCTCTTGCAATATTATTACTAGCTTATCATTTTTTAATGTAATATAGGCAATTTATTCCTGAGGGGCAACAGACACTTTATTTTTCGATGAAACCATGAAATATAAAGGTGATTGCTAGCAGCAACCGCTTCATTAGTTACAGATTTCTTTAATGTGGAATTATTTAGATGACTGACTTCAGAGATTGTGCATATTTACTGATAATGGACTGTAGAATTGTGCATATTTACTGATAATGGTGGACTGTGGAATTGTGCATATTTACTAATAATGGTGGACTGTAGAATTGTGTATATTTACTAATAATGGTGGACTGTGGAAGTCTGAGTAGACTTTTTATGATAAATGTTCTCAACTGGGCAGTTTTGCCATTATGGGTGCATATGGTTTGTTTCATTGCTTACTGGAAAAAATGTTCAAAACAAATTTAAAACACCCTGTAACAAGTGTACTGTATTGTACAAGGAATATAATTTTAGTACAATGAGGAAGGTGTATCAAAGAGCACATGTATGTTTCATATGCAAGGAGCCTATGATTCGAAAACAGAACAAAATTAATCTTTATCTGCCACTGGCAAAATGTATTTTCTTTGAATGTGGGTTTCAATGCTGTTTCAATGAATGTGAGTTTCAAGGGCAGAGAAGTTTTAATGCTAAGTTTTCATTGTGAGACTGCATTGCTTTGTTTAACAGATGACTTAGTGTTTGTGCTGTAAAATACAAAATAAAACTTTCAAATGAAGTCCAACTCATCATAGAAGTAAAGCAGTATGCACATTAGTGTTTATGGTAAATGGAGTGAAATAGCCAAGTATAATGGTTCATTGGAATGGCTGCAGAGGCTCCATTCAACCATTATTTTGTCAGGGGAAGGGCAGCAAACTCAGACAGGCCCAGCTGAACTATACCTCCCAACTGTCCAGATTTTCAAAGAATGAATAGATTTTTGCTTCTTATTTTTGGTTTGTTGTTCATAAAATTTGTAGTTTTAATTCCTAAATGATTTGCCAGAAGTCACTCAATAAGTTTCAGACTTAATAACCTTCAGAAAAATGCATGTTAAAGTAAGAGCTGTTCTATCAACCGTCTCAATTTATACAAGAGCAATTTTTAGTACTGTTTATATGTGCCCCCAATATACTTGGCCTTGCTCAGATTTACTGCATTAACAGGTTGAGAGGTACATGCAAATAAATTGCTTTATAGAATTAGGCATAGCCAACCTCTCAACTGTCCCCAATTTTTGGCTCAAAATGTTGCTCTTCCCCCTTATAATCCCTCCGCAAAATAGCAATTTTGGAAGAAAACATGGAGGGTTTACAATTAAGAAATAACTAATAATCAAAGTTATAGATTACTTGAAATGCATGTAGATTCTTTTATATTTTGTCAGCTGCTCAAGGTAGCAGTACTAATATTAAAGTGCCCCTTCTTTGACAGGTAGCAGCTGTATTGTGTGTCTATTTTATATTTTTGCATCACGTTTTTGTCCATTTTTCATAAAATTGTTTTTTGGCAAATTAGTGACATCACTAAAGACTGAAGTTAGAAAATGACAGACATTTGAGTTTCAGATTTTATACCCTTCAGAAAATTCATACTAATGCAAGACCTATTCTATTATCTTTCTAAGTTTATTAGAGCAATATTTAAAAATTGTCCTTATTGTTGGGCCTTTGTCCCACTTCTGTGTATGGCTTTGTCCAGATTTCCTGCTCTTGAGGTTGAGAGGTATGACAAATGTGTCAGGGCCATCACAGTCAGCCAGAGAGATTTCAAATTGTGACATGCTTGTTGCACCCCACCCCCCATGTAGTGACTCTGGATGTGTCCAAGCAAGGCAAGGAGTAGTTGTATCTACCTTGGATGGGGAGGACACACTGCATAAGTACTACAGTAGCTTTTCATCTGTCCTTGATTTTGCAGAATGGTCTGGTTTCTGTCATATTTTTGTACTGTTGATTTATGCTTATTACTCAAAGTGCCTGTTGCTCTGTGTTTTTAAGTAGCAATGCTTTAATGACCATAAGGTAAGCTTGTCTGAGATCGTAAGATGCAAGTAAGCTTTAATAAGCATACTGTTAAAGAATTGCCAACATTGAAAGCCTTTCTGTTGTTGCCATGCAGAGAATACTTGACTAGATAATGTATCAGCCTTGGGTATTAAAGGACAGGATTCCATTATTTTTAAAAGCTCCTTACACTTGTTGGAGACTTCCAGTCATCTCTACAGACTTTACCCGTAAACTAAACAGAATGCCAATCATGTGTGGTCCATAACCTGTACAGTAATCCTTTAAGCAATGTATCTTGAGCTTGTTTCTTGTTTGCTTTTCAGTTTTACTTTTATCATGTTTTCCCCATGAAACAAGTTGTCAGGCAGCAGGTCTTTTTGGATAAGAAACATTTTTACAAGTGGGGGCATCACATAGATTTCTACTTTCAGCATGTTACTTGGTACTTTAAAGCTGAATATATTATAATTAGGACTGCAGTGCAAGGAGAAGTGGTTTGAGTTGAGTGCTTCTGGTTTTTCTTATACTTGATTTTGACTGGCATTCCAGTAATGTATTTAAAAAGTAATTTATTTTTTCATGCCTCACAACCTTTTGTTTCCATCTAGATATTAAGTAAGCTGTCATGCAGCCAATGCATTGAAATATTTTTATTCTTCTGCACTTATTTTTGTCTTGATTGGACTTTCATAATGATGGTTTGCCACCCAGGGCAGCGTATTTAATTAAAGTTAGTTTTTGTGGTTTTGTGCATAGCTCCTCCCCTTTCTGGTTGACCACACCCCCTCCCCTTGACCCCACCCATTCCACTGTCTCCTGCAGCCCCCCTGTGATTTGAAGTCACCAGCCACCACTGCTAGTATCACTGGGCAACCTGTACTCTAAAGTAAAAATCACTTTTCCTCAGGTTATACACTCATGCAGTTGTAACCCTCTAAATTATGTTAATGATTAAACATGGGACAACCATATACAATTAGGGTTACCACCTGTCCCTCTTTGTGAAGGACAGTCCCACTTTGGGCAATTGTGCCCTGTGAAAAAAACTAAAAAATGACAAATATCCTGAGATTTTTAGACAAAATATATTTAAGTTTTCTTTAATAGTTGCATAAAACAGTTCTTTTGCATCTGAAACACACCAATATTATATGAAAAAGCATAACCAATGCAATGCTACAAAAATAAGCTTTTATTTTATCATAAAATTGAAGTTCTGTTCTTTGCACTAGCTATGAGTATGTTTTGTCCTGCAAAATCTCACATATCTACAAAATATTTCCCACTTTGGGCATTTGAAAAGGTGGCAACCCAAAAGGTGGCAACCCTATCAATGAAATCAACTGGAGTTAACAATTGTACATGATATAATACAAACTTACATATAAGTAGCTGAAACACTTGCTATGAGAGCACTCCACTTCAGGAGAATGCTCAACGATGGGGATCTCTTTTAGCTTTTTTAAAAAATGATGCCCATGACAGCAGAGGAATATATAACCTAGCTCTGGCTATAGGGAGAGGTGGGGGCAGGGTAGGAAGTAATCTGTCTAAATAATCTAGGTCTAGAATAAGAGGGAAAGGTTACAGGGGATGTGCAGAAGACTAGTGTGAACAAGGGAGTCTGAAGAAACCTTTGTCTAAGTCTCCATTTCACATAAGAATGGCCTTGCTGATTGCAGTCAGATATGAGAGATGTACATAGCTGGTAAAGCAGTTATAATGAGTGGCTACATCCTGAAGCAGTCTGTGGATGAAAATGAATGACTGCATTTGTTGTTTGATAACAGGTAATGGTCACTGACCTTTTGTAATAGAGCCCCACGCCATTCCACTTAGGTCCACCCATTCAGTTGCTTCTTGCATCTCCTCCCTTGTTTTGAGGTCACCAGCTGCCATTGCATCTAATTAACAAAACGTTTGAATAGCAAACAGCACATAACTCTTCCTGCTTCCAGTAGAAATGTGGGATACTACCCAGAAAAACTTTTCAAAAAACAGTGATATAAATGATGGAAAATATATGCAAACTATCAAAGAGACAGTATAAAATCTTTAGACTTTATTGAACTATATTGCAATATTCTACCACACAAGATCATTTATTTTTGCTTCAGAAAAAGAGAGTTGTATAATGAGTGTCTTCTTTCTTTAAATTATTACTGTCAATAGTTTATTGGCATGTAGTGTGTTTTTTTTGTGTGTGTAATAGACAGCTTTAAAAATCACACATGATAAGGGGGGGGGGGGTCAGAAAATTTGTGTGAAGGGGTAAATCAAGCCTGAAAATAGAGACATATTCTCAAAATGGGGACATCCCAAATCAGGCTTGAAAATAGGAAAGTTCTTCCAAAAATTACAGTTGGGAGGTCTGCCCAAATTCAAAATAAGTTGTCTCTGTGAACTTGCCAGCACATTAAAGCTTCTTGTGAGGTGCCATTAAGTGATTTAATGTTTTCAGAATGACAGTAGATTGCCAGATTACATGCATAGCGAATCAACATTGTGTCTCCAGTGTGCTCTTGTTCTGTTTTTGAAAAGATAAAATAGAGGCAGACCAAAAAATTAACCCTGATTAACACTTGTGTTTCCTGGATATGTGTTGTAGATGGATTTTGTCAAACAGGTGACTCCGTACAATGCGATAAATAGAATAAAATCCATATTAGAGGGCATTGGACAAATCCTTGCAGTTGGCCAAAAAATGAAAGATTGGTATACTGTGCCAAAAGCCTCCAGGCAGTAGAAATACATAGCATTCAGGTAATAACCCACATCAAGTTGCTTAACCTTATTGTCATTTTGTTTATGGCTGTGTTGATCCCATGCCCTTTTCTGAAATCAGGTTAAGTCTCTGGCAATATCCAGTTCTGTTTTAGCAATAAAATCAGTTCAGAATTTATCATTTTCTTTTTTATCTTGCCTTTTTTTGGTTTCTCCCCTCTTTTGGAATGAAATAATTTTACTTTGTTTCCATTGTTCCTGTACATTTCCCTCTTAAAATAATCTTCAACAATTAATATGAGAGGAAAGGTAATCCCCCGAATTTACTGTTCTTCCATGCAGGACTAGCTAAGTCCTGCACGGAAGCGGCCATTGAGCAGTACGGCAGCACGCCATGCATATTAATGAAGGTGCGCTGCCTGAGCCCCTAATCTTACACGGAGCATGTATGAGTGCAGGGTGTGTGTCTGAGAGCAGAGCTCTCAAAATATACATGCCCCTGCAATGAAGAACAGCAGAAAGTCCTAAAAGAATGAGCGAGGCTGCTCATAGGTGTACGCATACCCCCAGCAACATCCTCCCACATGTACAAGAGCAAGAGTTAACACAAAAAATATAAAGATATATTATTTGTTTATGAAACAGATTAAATTTAACCATAGGTGTGCGGGTTTGCCTATCGCTTAGCTACGGTTAATGCAGCTTAAATGGCAGAAGAGGATAAAAAGCAAGATATATGCAAATGAAGCAGTATAGCAATAGTGTAGTGGGAAGAACATTTGCCTTATGAGTAGTCATTCACGGTTTGAGTCCCACTGCAGCACATTCCATTTTCCATGTCAAATCACTTTATGGCCAATATTTTTAGTTGCATAACCTACTAAATAACTTATATTTGTGAACTGGAGTACTGCATTAAATGCAGATGTGATGTGTCAGTGTCATAATGTTGCAAAGTCCACATATAATCACATGTGCCCCATACAGTATATGTACACAGGAATCAGGGATACAAATGGAAGGTAAAATGTGTAATGAATGATATCTCCATACAGCTTCTAAATCCCCCACCTTCCCAAAAAACATCAGACATTACTGTCTAAATTAGTGTGGTGGTAAGCAGTAGAAAGCACTAGTAAGCAAGTGTAAGCACTATTAAACAGTAGTAAGCAGGAGTAAGCATATGCAAGCACTAGTAAGTGGGTTTAAGCACGTTTGTGTGGGGGTAAGCAATGTGCACACAGGTTAAGCAATATTGAAGCTAACTCTCTGTAAACATATTTAACTGGAGGTTAGCATTGCTTACCGTCACGCAAACCCGCTTACAAGTGCTTAAAAGTGTCTTAATCACTCTGTATGCAGCAGCCACTGTTCTGGCTAGAAACAAAATAAGCAGCCTTTGCAGAACTTGAACCCAGGACCCTGTACACTATAGTCACAGTAGTTAACCACTAAGCCATCACAGCAGTACATAAGATTGAGGTATCACAAAAAAAAATCCTCACTATAGTAAAATTAAACTGAACATGTGAAAGGAATTTATATACAGTCTTATGTTCTATAAACTACTACATAACATAAATATGTGAACTGGAGTACTGCAGTAAGCCCAGATGTGAGGTGTAATTGTAATAAAGTGTTGAAGTCCCGTAATAAACACAAGGACCCTATACAGTGTACATACACATGAATCATGGATACCAGATACATATATAACATGTAATGAATAATAAATCAATGCCAAAAAGCAAATATAATGCAAATTAAATATTAAGCAATGCTAAGCATGGCACATGCCAGCTTAGTAGGTGTTAGCAATGTGTACACCAGCTAACTCAATTTGCTCACTGGTATACCCCTTTAAACATTGCCAACCTTAGGTAAGCAGGTTTGCCCATAGCTTAGCCTTTTCAAAACGTCCAATCATGGCAAATTGTGGGAAATCAGCCCTATTTAATCCCAACAGGCGGGAATACATCTCATAACTGGTTGTAGCTTCCCCTTGCAGGCACCATGTCTGGAATGGGAGAGGGTGTGCACTTTCAGGCGCAGCACTGGAACATCCAGGAGTCCAGAGTCATGTCAGGACTCCTTGTCAAAGACCATGAGCAGAGACTGCTGCAGAGCCAGTACCAGGGTTTCCAATATAAAGTGGAAGCCTGGGCCTGTCTCGCCCGTGACCTCACCAATGTCAATGGCATACCCTGAACTGGTGAGCAGGTCAGGCATCACTATGCCGACCTGAAGAGTCAAAAGGGTGCTCTCTTGGATCAGTGGATCCAAGAGGCTAGGAGGACAGGGTAGGTCCCAGCTGTGTGTAAGTATCACTCCACTATCTGTTTAATTGCCAGCTAATGTATATTATGGATAGGTATGGCTAAATATTCCTCTTATGTCCTTCACAGTGGCAAGTGAGAGACCTACGAACCAGGAGGCCCATGGATGTCGCTTGGAGAGGTTGTGACACGAGGCAGGTTAGTAATACGCTTGCATGTAGTGTCATAGGAATTAAATCTAAAAGTATTAGTAAGTTAATTGGCTGTATATAACCTGTAATGTTTAAGTCAAGTACTGCATTCACCAGAGAATATGGCAGGAAGAGTCTCATATAGGTTGTATGCAAATAAAAGCATGATAACCTGACAATGAAGGTCTAACTGCTGGACTGCATGCATTTACTCTGCTATCATATGGTAATGTAGATTTTCAATCACTTAATAGTACTGTTGTATTAAGCACTGTTACCCACACTGTGCAACATAAATAAAAAATGTAGGAATGTCTGTATATGACTGGTGTAATCCCCAGAGATCATTTAGTACAACTGAGAGAGATATAGAAAACAGTGAAAAGACAGACAACAAAATCCAAATAGCACACGCAACTGAGATGTGAACTGTTGTATTTTTAGCACACACAGGCATGATTAGAATCCTGGGAGTGGTAGTAGTAGTCTGCATACAGAACCATACCCCATAACTGTACAGATATGTCCAGAATGTCCAGTAAATTGGCCTATATCTGCTGCCTGTCACTCTGTCCCCCTGGGAAATTAGTGGGATGATCCCACACATATAGGCAGCAAACAAGAAATACAACTGATTGTCACACATCTATCAGAACAAGCCTGTCATTCTAGCAACTCTCCAAACTGTTATGAGAGTAATAAGCCAAGTATGTCCCATCTACACCCCCATGTTGTCAAGCTGTGACCAGAGTGTGTACAGTAACAGAGTGAAATGTATGTGCACAATACTAATGTGTAATCTGGCACTTTGTGTGGCAACATGCAGGTAGTGCTAACAAACATTGCTCCCACAGGTCCATCAGATACAAACACTCTGCACGGAAATAAAATATTGATACCCTGTACTGGTACTGTTTACTTTGGTATTGTATGGCATTGTTATTGTTGCAGTTGCTCTGAAAAATAAGGTATTACTTATCACTGTCACCCACAATGTGCTACATAATAGAACTGTCTAGAAAATCCTGTATAAGAGTGTTGTAATACAAGGTCAGAATGTAAAACCACAGGAGAATTATAAACAGAAATCAGATAAGAGATATACAGCAATATCTATATAGCAAACACAACTGTGATGAACAGTGTTTCAGTGTTAGCAGACACAGCCATGGTCTGAATCCCAGGAGTGGAAGTAGGCTGCTACAGAATCACACCCCACAACTGTACAGATATGTACAGAATGTCCAGTATATTGGCCCATATCTGCTGCCTGTCCCCCTGGGAAATCAGTTGGATGATCCCAGATGTTTAGGCAGCAAACAGGAAATACAACTGATTGTCACACATCTATAAGAACAAACCTGTCACACTAGCAACTCCCCAAAATGTTATGAGAGTAATAAGCCAAGTGTGTCCCATCTACACCCATGCTGTCAAGCTTTCACCAGAGTATGTACAGTAACAGAGTGAGATGTATTGCATAATACTAATGTGGATTCTGGTACTTTGTGTGACAACATTCAGGGAGTGCTAAGAAACATTGCTCCCACAAGTCTATCAGATATGAACACTGTGCCTAGAAATAAAAGATTGATACCCTGTACTGGTACTGTTTACTTTGGTACTGTATGGCATTGTTATTGTTGCAGTTTCTCTGAATAGTAAGGTATCATTCATCACTGTCACCCACACTGTGCTACATAATATAACTGTCTATGAAATCATGTATAATAGTGTTGTCAGTCACTAAAGGTTGAAGAGGGCAATAGACTACATATGTCCCAGTTCACCAGCATGTAGTCAAGACATGGCCAGAGTCTGTGCAAAAACAAATGGACAGGTATGTGCATAACATCAACCTGGAATATGGGAGTATGTGTAGAAACAGTTAGTGCTAACAAACAATTCTTCCACAGGTATACCAGGTAAGAGGTGTATACTGCAGGTAAAACCAGTTCAAGTATATAGTGGTTGACAGCCATACCACTGTCCAAACTAAGGCAATAGGGTATTGTACTAGTACTTGTAAGGTACAGATAACAGCAATTACTAGGAAAGAAATGTGAGCTACAGAAATATACTAGTTGTTAATTGACATTCCCCCCCACCATATCTGCAACAATAAACTAAATACTCAACTCAATAGGTGCGTGATGACTTCACTGTAATGTTGGAACATATGTCCTATTGTTTGATAATTATTTAAATCTGTTTCTATGCATGCGCTATGTTGAAATACTCCAACATTGGTGACATGGTGCCATCAATGTACATGCATGCTGTTGTAATTACCGCTGTGGTCCCATATATGCATGTGTTCTGTTTGCTATGCAACTGTTCCATATCTGGTGTCTGGGTTAATGGGAATATCTATGCATACTGTTATACCTAATCCTGGAATGTGTTGACTATTAGTAACCCACATATGTTGATAAAACATAAACACCATAACACGTATGGGAATGCGGGTCTCAACGGACCCATCTGTCCCACCTCAGCTGGCCATGGCATCGGGCACCAGCACATCTGGAGCCCAACCCAGGACCTCCTCGTCTGTTGGCCCTGCACCACCTTCGGGTGGAACCGCCTCAGGGGAGCGGGCACGGACAGGAATCTGTCACCCGTTGCCAGGTCTGGGTCGTGGTGCATAGCGAGCTCAATCAGCAGTTTGGAGATCTGCTAAGCCAGCTCAAGGGCCGCATGTCATGACTAGAGGGTTGGCCTGGCTCACCGACTCAGTCCCCAGCACAGCCACCTTCGGGGCTGTAAAGGTGCAGTGGTGACTGCCCATGGGTGGGGACCTCAGTCCCACTGTTTTCACTAGGGGGCTCATGGTCTTCTGATTTCCCAATACCCCTTCCCATCAAGGTGTTTACCCCCCACATGTGTCATATACCACCCCTGTATGCGTCTTGTTTGTCTTGTCTGTTAACCTACCCAGCCTACCTCCCCAAATATACCTGCTATCCCTCCACAACATCCCACTCTCACCTGAAAAAAAGGGCAATCTGTCCCCCCCCAAAAAATCTTGCCCCATACATAGCTGTCCATTTCTCACATGTGTCCACTAGACACATCTAATCTGGTCTAATTGGCATCACAACATATTATTGTTATCCTCACCCCTCTCTCAGGGGATTGAGTGTCCAAATCCACCTCCAAATTCAGTGTATATGCACAGCTGTTGCTGTAGAAGAAATGGGCAGGTATGGACCTTACCTACACCCTTCCTGCACATACCTAGCTATTTTCTCTACTGTCATTCCCTCTTTGTGCCCCTTTTTCACCACTTTCCTATCAACCCTTTTTGCTTTTCTTTTAAAGAACTTAGCGCAGGGGTAAGTAGGAGTAAGCACTTTTAAGCAGCAGTAAGCAGGTTTAGGCATGTTTGCACGGGGGTAAGCAATGCCTACACAGGTTAAGCAATTGAAAAGCTAAATCAGTATAAGAAACTGTAACCAGAAGTTAGCAGTGCTTACCTCCAAGCAAACCCACGCAAACCTGCTTACAACTGCTTAAAAATGCCTTATTCACTCTGTAACCAATGGTCCTTGTTCTGCCCAGCAACAAAATAAACAGCCTTTGCAAGGCTCGAGCCCAGGACACTGCACACCGTAGCCAAAGTGATTTAGCACTAAGCCATGTCAGATATATATAAACCTGGTGTTTTTACAAACATATCATCCAGCACAGGCATTCAACAGAACAGGAAATGAACATGTAGATGTATGTGTGCGTGTATATATATTTATATCTAAATAGATATAACTCATATGCATACATCTATAGATATATATATGTCTGCATCTATATATATATATATATATATATATATATATATATATATATATATATACAGCAATATGTAAGCATAAATATACATCTATATAAATATATACAGACATATATCTATAGATATAAAAGAGAACACAACAAAAACATATATGTCTACATGCACTGCTAATGGGGGTGAGGGGGCACAAACAACATACGTCCTGCACGAATAGGTATCCCCCATCTGCCCTGCAATACAATACCAACTGTTGCAAATACCATAACCAGGACCTGATACAACATGGGCACAAGATGTTAACAGTACTCCATCCCACCTGTATAATGTCAGACTGGTATCAGTAACATATCATGCAGTACAGTCTGGCTACCATAGGGAATGTACAATGTGGAAGCAATCATCCTAAGATACATATACACAAACACATATATGCAGATACATATATATATATATATATATATATATATATATATATACACTTATATGTAACTACACATACACACACACAGATATGTATAGGAAGTTACATATGTAGAAGGTGCACATAATACGGAACAGCCACTATACCTACAGTTACCACCTTAGCAACTGGACACTGTATGAGCCACCCATACAAATGACAGTTGTTGCCTGCAACATATGCCCACAAAGGATATAACACCACACACAGGTTTGCATACATGGGAAAGCTTTATTTGTGTACTATTACAGTTGTATATGCCATGTCATATAGCTGTTTAGACTCTGACATACATATAAACAGAGTAATGCAACTGTGAAACAGTTATATTAATACAGTATTCTGGAAAGGTTTGCATGTTACTGTCCAGGCCGAGGCCTTTAAGTAGTACAATAATAAAGACAGACTGGGCCACAGAATAACAATCAATCAACAGCAAGTAATGCAGATGTATAGCCCAGCAGCCTCTAGCTACACTCTGTACACAATCCCTAGGGGTTAAAGACCTCAGTTGACACAATGGGATGTATCTGTTACATAACAAGGCATAACTGACACCATCACAATCACACTGACAAACAGAACAGTCTGTATGGCAGGAAACAGTAGGCCTGCATTTACCCAAGGTGAATTGTATGGTAATGTACATCCAGATACCTTAAGGCAGCTTACCCCTGATGCCCCCACATGTTGTAACAGCCTAGGTTAGTTATGGTGCATCCCCCCATAGACTGACATACAGGACCATATACCACTGTTACATACACTGGCCTCTGGAGTGCATAAGGGCACACATGTATTGTGTAGATGAAGCACACACATATATGGACCCAACTGCACAATATGTGTGGGGGCCACAACAGCAGTGGACTGATGGCAGGAATGGCAGCATGATATACTCACAGCCCACTACATAACAACCCCTGACAGCGTGTCATATGGACAAAGCCTGGCATGTAGGTGGAGGACAGAGGCTGGAACACAGGCCCATATGTGAAATACTGCTGTCATACACTAAGCAAGTTGCTGGTGTTACAGGATAGTCTGCGACATACCCTTGGTCAGGAATATGAAGTTAGAAACAGAAATGGATGTAGCCATGTACTGATAGCACTCAACACACACACACTGCCAGTGATATATCTGACACAAGACCTGTGTGGTGGACAGACAAAACATAATAGGCACACCTCTGGCCATCAAGTGGATAGGCCCACAGTTGAGAGCTATGCAGACAGACTGCATTCCATGTTAAACTAGTATGTACACACAAACCCTGTAACACTGGTGCTATACAATGCATACAACAACACTCTGTCTGTAGTTCTGGAATCTCATACAAATATGTAGATTGCCTGAGTGTGCAAGTTCTCTTGTAAGAGGTATTGCTACCTCCTGTCTGTAACACTGCTGCCCACACACAGGAAGGATGTCCACCATACAGGAAAGGTAAAGGGACCACGCTCACATGATGTAGGGATTTATAGTAGTGGGTTACCATGACAGTGGTAACTGGAAGTACTACACAGCATGCTTCATGCAGGTTGCATGTGGAGGACACTGATTGGTGCAGAGGCCATCACCTGATCATATGCATCACCTGCAAAAGCCATGCTGCAATCTATTCAGAGCAGCTCAATACATTTACTGGAGAGGGACCAAGATATATATATATATATATATATATATATATATATATATATATATATATATATAGAGAGAGAGAGACAGGGGCGGCTCGTGGCATCGGTCTGCCGGACTGCAGCCCCCTCAGCTAGACAGCTGAGTACTTAGTTTATTTTATTTTTAATGTAAAAAAAAAAAATTAAAGTCTGTTCTTTAAAACTTTAAATTTCGAGTCCGCGACTCGAAATTACGCCAAGATGCATTGGCTTCTAGCAACAGCGTTTTTTTTTTTTAATTCTTGCTGCAATGTTTTGATTGCAGCCCGGGAAGCAAAGAAGGCATCATTGTGATGCCCAGAACTCCCAGAAGTCTATGCGGTTGAGACACAAACCGCATAGACATGGAAGGCTCGGACTGACGGCGTCCGCAGGCACGCCATGACGTGCTTGCTAGGCAAATGCTGCTGATTGGTTGTCGCTCTCTTCCCGGGCTTTATGTGCTGGGAAAAGAGCGAGAATCAGTCAGTCAGTTGTCGGCTAGTTTCTGGATTGACGGTATTTTACCTTTATTAAAAATGTTTTTGCTTTGCCATTGGATTGAACCGGATGGGATTTTGGGTGTGCTAGAGAGAGAATGAAGGAAGAACAGAAGAAAGAAGAACAGAAGAACAGAAGAAAGAAGAAGAAAAAAAAGAAAAGAACAGAGTGAAGGTTCAAGAATTAAAGTAAGTATACTGTTAACATTACTTTTCACCCCAGCAGCTTTGATTTTTATATTGTAACATGCGGCGATAATTCTTTCTTATACAGCAAATATTTTGAATTGCTGTAATATTGTTATTATTTGTCATGCAAATCTAGACAATAAATGTGCATTATGGGAATCAGAGTATATGAGCAGAGTTTTTGAGCGAGGGCAAAAGACTCCTGATCTAATCTTACTAGATTTATATATTTTTCCTATGATTAAATTGCTGACAAATTTTGTTTTAGCTATGACATGCTTTTGAATGTAAATGTAGTTGATTTTTGTTGTAGTCCAACCCCCAGAGTCTGCCATTTAATCACAGTTGCATGGAAATGGAGTTAGTGTATATAACTTATAAGTAAAGTGGTGTGGTGGGTAGACCCCCTCCCAAGTCAATACATGTTTTTGTTCATGCTTTGTTCAGATGGGGAAAAGCTGTAAATGCAGGTAGTTTTTGTTTTTTAAGCTACAGTGCAGTAGGAGTGATTAGAGATGGCATGTGATGTTTTTGTATGGGAGTCCAGTTGATGGCATAGCCAGTGGTTTGTGGTCAACTGTATTGCTATTAGGTTCATATGTTAAGAACCATTTACTAAGATGTTGATCCATAAGGATAGTTAGAAACCTAGCCATGCATTCCTATGAAGTTTGTAGCCCTTATAGTTTTAGTACAAATAACCCAAAGATGGGGAGAACATGTACATGTTGTCCCTCCTTTTGAAATGAGACACTAACTCTTAGATATGTTATAAGGTGGATGCCTGTGTTGTATGTTTGTGAGGTTGCTGAGGGTATTTGTTTCTTAAGTAGCATTTGGGAGACCTTTGTGGTTTAGGTAGGTTATGGACCTCATAGTATGTACATCTATGTGTGGTCTGATCTGTATGTGTTAGATTTAGTTTGGTGTTGTACTGCCAAACTGCTTGTTATTTGTAGCATCTTCATGTGAGAGGCTTACCTCTGTTAGCTTTAAAACTGCATCTCTCACACAGTTAAGTTAGTTTCTTTAATCAGTAGGTGACTATTAAACATGAGATAATGGCTACATTGTCTCAGGATGCCTATTTCAAGCAAGCTGGCTAAAGATATATTTGGAAAGTGCAAATCAATGGTTCTATATGCTTAATGATATTGGCTAAAAGGGGAGTAATGCCTTGAGAGCTGGAGGTGCTATCAGTCTGGTAGTGGAGATAATGCTGGTCTCAACACAGCTGCTTACAGCTAGGAATCTATGATCCTTTACTCATTCTTTCACCAGCAGCAAAAGACTGGCATTTATCCCAAGCTGCTTCCTGCAGTATAGCATTAGCCCAGACTATGGGTTTAAGTACACTTGCGGGAGTATTTTCTTACTAAATGCCCTGGAAAGAACCTACAGCATCTTGATGCAACAGACAGCTAAGCTACACAAAGGCCCTAAGAAGTTCTCACCAAACTGCAAACAGACCACTCCGTGAAGTCCCACCCACACTTGTTTGTGTGTGTTTATGTGGTTTCTATTCCAGTCTTTCCCTCCACATCCCATATATGTGCTTGTTGAATGTTGAGTAACTATGTAAAATGTACTTATTGCCACTAGGACATCAAAAATCCGAAAAATCAAACTTGGTTATTGAGCGATTCTCTTCAAAGGCTTCTCAAGTATCTAAGCAGATTAGCTGGGTGCACAAGTTGTTCATTTCAAGTGCTAAACAAATATTTCCTGTGATATAATAGCATTTTGCAAGACTCTGCTTGGTTGCTTATATGAACGCTAATTCAATAGCTGAAACTTAAGTTAGTTAGATGAAACAAAGCAGTAAATGACAAATAATCTATAAATAATTGTGGAATTTAGTTTTCCTCTTGGGGTTGGTGGGGAGATCGGATTTCCTACTTATTTTAATGACTATAATACTGTACATCTTAAAAATCATAGAAATTGTCATGCCCAGAATCAATTTCTATTTGACTGAAGTCATTGTATCATTAAAATAGTTGGTCCTAATAACACAATCTGCCAAACATCCAATGGCTTTTTAGCTGTGCTTGATTTTGCAGAATGTTCTGGTTTTCTGTCATATTTTTATACTGTTGATTTATGTTTCTTATTATTCAGAAAATGCATGTTGTTGTTGCAGTGTCTGCTGCTCTGTGTTTAAGTAGCAATGCTTTAATGACCATAAGGTAAGCTTGTCTGAGATTGTAAGATGCAAGAAAGCATTAATAAGCTTACTGTTAAAGAACTGCCAACATTGAAAGCCTTTTTCTTAGTGCCATGCAGAGAATATTTGCATAACTAGATAACATATAAGCCTTAGGTATTGAAATGCATATGACAGCATTTGTAATAAAGGATAGGATTACAGTATTTTCAGAAGCTCATGACATTTGTTGGAGAATTGCAGTCATATTTGCAGGCTTTACCCATAAACTAAACAGAATGCCAATCTATCATGTGTGGTCTATAACCTGTGCAATAATCCTTTAAGCAATTTATCTAGAGTTTGATTCTTGTTTGTTCATTTTTTACTTTGATCACATTTACCCCATGAAATAAGTAGATAGTTGTCAGGTAGCAGGTCTTTTTTGGATAAGAAACTTTTTTACAAGTGGGGGTATCACAGAGATTGCTACTTTCAGCATGTTACTTGGTACTTTTATAAAGCTGAATATAAATTATAATTAGAAATGCAGTGCAAGGAGAAGTGGTTTGGGTTGAGATCTGCTTGTTTTTTATACTTGATTTTGACTGGCATTCCAGTAATGTATTTTAAAAGTAATTTATTTTTTCATGCCTCACAACCTTTTTGTTTCCATCTAGATATTAAGGAAGCTGTAATGTAGCCAATGCATTGAAATGTGTTTTTTTTCTTTCTTCTACACTTCATTTAGTCTTGATTGGACTCTCATAATGTCGGTTTGGCACCCAGGGCAGTGTATTTAAAGTCCCAGTTTTTGTGGTTTTGAGCATAGCCCCACCCCTTTCTAGTTGGTCACACCCCCTCCCATTGGCCCCACCCATTCGACTGTCCCCTGCAGCCCCCCTTTGATTTGAAGTCACCAGCCGCCACTGGACAAATGTATGGCCCACCCTCGGCCTCTGGCAAACCAACAACACACCCTGTGCATATGATGATACCTGTGCCACATCCCAGCCATCCATAACATCAATGCAGGGACAGTCTAATATGGTTCTTATGCACACAGTGACTGTACTACAGTGTACCAAATTACTGCAATGTAACATGTTGTCAGGAGTAAAGTTTGATGCATACATGTCAGGTAGTGTAGCCATCCAGCAATGGTGCATTATAGCATAACCCTACCCCCACAGCAATAGTGGTTAGTAACACTGGTTGATTGTGGTATCCATAATTTTATCCATTTGTGTTGTAGGTGTACATTTGTCAGCAGGAGGATGGCCTGCCATTATATTCCACAAAGGGGTATGGCACTGTGGTGACTCCATGGCTGTGACATATCTGGGGTACAGTTGAACACGTCACAGGTTTGTATAACAGTTATTGCATGTGCCCCATGGAAAGGTGACCCACTGGGACATGTATAACCTGCAACCTAATGTAGACCCATCCACATACATGCACAGTTTTACTTGGCAACACTGGGACTAGACCCCTGCCTAGGTATGTAGTGCTACTGAAGTATGCGGCTTTCACTGCACACACCATACACCATTTAGGGTGAGGTGTGTTCCAGGTTACATGTTACATGCAGAACATCTCCAGATATGTACAGTATGCTAATGGGGGCTGTAATGGGTGTATATGGACAATACATAGTGTGACATACTGTCATATACACATTAACAGACACACAACAGGCAGACACATGTCCAAGAGACTTGGGCCTATTGCTGCTAACTAACTTGACCATGTGTCCAATGTGTTACAGGTAGGCTGGATTACATTAACATGAAGACCACATTTTTTAGATTCACTCACAAGATCAGCAAACACCAACTTGACTATTTAGACATTTCACTGGTTAAGGACTATCCGAACATATGCTTTCAGTCCAAAATTTACAAGAAAAGCACTTTTTCGAACACATACTTAAATTACCACAGTGGACATCCCTTATACCAAAAAAAGGCGATAGTAAAAGGTCAACTCATTACAGCTTCACGAATGTCCAGCACTGCCAAACTTTTCAAAGAGGAAGTTTCTATTTTAAGGGGATTTTTTAAGGAAAAACAATATCCGGAAGCTTTGGTAGAAGCACTGGTTGTAGAAATTTCTGAGAAGAGATCAAATAAGTATCCCCCTTTATTGGGGGTGGGGGTCAACGAGATCTCCACAAACCCTTCAAAAGACACTTCAAAGCCTAAAAATAGCTTTATACACACCTATTCCAATAACTCAGATCAGATTGAGAAGACTATCAAGAAATATTGGCCCATTCTCAGACTACAGGAAGATCTGAAGAATTCTATGCCCAGCTTTCCCTCTTTTGTCAGGAAAAGGGGCAAGAATTTGAAAGAACTGTTAGAAATTAGGTTGGAGGATCCACACAATCAGAATAGAAAGAAACCAGGCACTTATCCCTGTGGAATGTGTAAGCAATGCCATGCTATGCTGAATTCGAGGTCCTACTACCTCCCCTCGAGAAGATTCAGGTTCCACTCCAATAAACATTTTAACTGTGGATCTAAGGGGGTAGTCTACCTTGGATGCTGTGTTACCTGCCATGGTTTTTACATTGGGAAAACTGAAAGGGTGTTTAGGAGAAGAGTTTATGAACACTTCAATGACATCAGTGCAAGGAAGGAAAGTAATGCCTTCTACAAACACTCTTTGACATGTAAGGACATGGAAATAAAGTTTATGGTGTTGGAAAAGGTACAACCAGATATAAGAGGGGTAGTTGGGAGTCCAATTTAGAATACCGTGAGCTATTTTGGCAGCTCCGCTTAGACGCTACTAGACACCCAGGTCTGAACGACACTCTTAGCATTATTAGTGTTCTGAAATTGAGGCAAGCCCGTTTATAATACAATTCAGCATAACATGACATCTGTTATATTACTACACTATATTTTTATATTTTTTTATTTTATTTTTTTATTCACTTTGCATTCATAAGATTTTAGAATAAGACACATTGAAGGTTAAGTTACCCATTTGAAACTTAGAAAAGAAATGTTTTTATAATGCTACTAAGTAGCCCTAGATTTTAATTTGGAATCTTGATTTTACCCCGATGTTCAACAGGGGTTACTGCATTTATTTGTGATTACAAAACACTCTGCAGAATTTTCTTGGTACATTGTAACATTTTGATTTAATGTTATGTTTAACATGATTATTCAGTTGCCAAGACATTTTTACAAAATGAATCATTTTTTAATGACAATAAGAATGTATTTTAGAATTTGCCTTATATGGTGATTTTCCTTTTGGGAAAGATCCACAGGAAGTCATGTGATGACTGTGGAAGTATTTAATGTGAATGAACTTCCAGTTCATGTTTTTTGCCTTGAAAAAGCTCGCAAGTGGTCGAGTGAAAGCGCTTGGAAGAGACTGTGATTTTAACTTTGCCTTGTCATATTAAAGGATCTTATTGGAGACCTAGCAGCTGATTGATTTCTTCTACTGCTTATTATGAAAGCCTTTGTGTTCCTGCTTCCGGGTCCTGTGGTGCCAAGTGGTTTGCATATGCCCACATAGGTTATGCATTCACACACTCCTGTCTGTCCTGGCACATAATAACCGCTGGTGCAGAGGTCACATGGCCACATACTACCCACTAGTTAGTGACATACATCTGTACAGCATCCCACTGCTTTGACAGAAATACATGACAGTTATGGTAACCCAGCAGCAGTACATCTGGCAAATATCTGGACATAACATCACACTGGGTAAGTACACTATGCTGCTAGACATAACAGAGCACTGTGTAAACTACAGGCAGACTGCCACAACACTGGCCTACATTTCTTATGGGAGAATACACATGTATCTGCAAATATAGCAGGCTCTACAGGCATGTCACAGCACAGAGTAACAGACACCTGTGTGAAAGTGCATACCCACAACCAATGTGAACACAGCCACAGCCACATATGGTAAGCTAGAGTAATATTACTGTATATGGACTGTCTGATCAACACCATCCTCATATGTGCCACTCACACACTTACCCTACATATACTGGGTCACTACATAGTGTGGTCCAATGCCTGTCTGTGGTATGGGACATGTGTGTATTTGGCCCTACAAACATGTAAGCCGATAGTGTACCATAAACTGGAGCAGCTTGTAACATCAGATAGAACAGGACCAAGAACAATGACATCTACCACAGTCTGTACACAGGCCAAGGTACACGCACTTTTGACAATCACCATAAGTACACAGACCTCAGTATTGTACACACAACCACAGAATTCCCAGGTTATGTCCGCAAATATAACCCCTACTATACATAACATGTGTAGCAGTCTGATATCTCACTGGCTTATTATCAGACATGATGTCAATAAATAATGGTGTACAGAACATATGCACCTCTTACTGCATGACATATGTACAAAGGTTGACAGAGTTGTGGCTGGAGGCACAAACACAGGGCCAATATTGACATGTTGCTGTGATAACCTTATACATTTACTGTTGTAACAGGGTTTGTTGTGACATATGTCCTATGAGGGATATGAAGTCAGTTACTCTCATAGCTGTCACCATGTACTGACTGCAATCCTCACACTATGCTTCTGCAGTTCTCAGATAAGTGTTCTGTGAGTAACATAAGAAACAAAAGGCACCGCACACTGCCCAGTCTGCAGATGACACTACAGATGGGGGTTTCCTCAAAAACATAGCACTGTCGTGACAGGTATTAAAACACGTAGAGCAGCCATATCCACACACATCCTGTTAAACTGACATTACTCCAAATGCAGAATAGTAACACTTATATTCTGTAGTCATGTCAGGCACATTCCCCACCTGTGTGTTGGGCTGTTTCCACAGTGTATGGTGTTAGAGGTAAATCCCAAATCCATCTGTGATGCTGTTTGCCAAACACCAGATCTAGGTCCTGCTCACAATGGATGAAAAAGCCCAGCACCAACATGATGTTCCTAGATATTGGTCTGTGTTTCCATGCAATTGGCTATGGGAATGTTACCACAGCTGTTACACATGCAATCAGCTAGAGGACTGCTGCAATTAATGCAGAGGCCATCAGCTGATCATGAGCATCACTTACAAAACACAAGCTGCTGCCTAAGCAAAGCAGGTGTAGTTCTCCACATCCACCAGAGAGGGAGTGACAGAGACAGACAGAGAAAAAGTAAGTCAAGGAGGGGGTGGGGGAGTAAAACCTAAGCATGTATGTGTCACACAGCTACTAGTACAGGGTTTCAAACCCCTGACTGACTATGTATTGTTTTTACATGTCTATGCAGTTATTGCATGTGCCACATAGCTTACATGTTGTTGAGCTGACCAAACATATATGTGATGGTGAGTGACATCTGCAACAGTGATATGGTAGTGATACAGTAAGTGTAGTACACATGCCTGTCCACATGAACAGGTGTCAGCATCAACACAGCCACACTCTCTCAGGGACTCACACACATTGACACACTTGGCAGGGTCAGGAATACACTTCCTAACTAGTTAGTTTGCCACAATACAGTCATGTGCAGGTATCACATGCATCACAGGGGTTATCCGGAGGCTGTATGGGCAAAGGGTATGTGAAGGTGTCTGACATCAGACAGCATGCTTCCATATGCCAATGGGAGTTGTAGTGAGTGTGAATGTGGTCAAAAGCATCATACACCACACACACAGACAAAGGGTGCCAGTACTGACATGCATGTGTTCATTGCTTCACGGGTGTGTAGTGCTAACTGTGCCAGAAGGCTATACAAGGCTAGGTGAAGGGTATACCTTGGCATCAGGCCACATGACAATGGTCTGCAGTGTGGCTCAGGGGTGTAATGTCTGGATTGGCCCACACAGGTGGGTATTGTATTCACCATCCAGTCACCTGGGTAACTATTGTGTGTGGCCATTGCTGTGCAATCCATACCATGTATGTGTCCTTTAGTCCATGACATGGACACTGTCTGGAATGTGCACATGTCCCACATGCATGTACAGTAACATGTGGAACTGTACCTGGGGTGTCTGGCCCATGTTGTGTACACAGATTGTCATCAGCAGATGTGCCAGTCCTGGCCTCTTGTGGCAGGAACTGGTAATGGACAGCAGGTTGACCCTGCACCTACACTGATAGTATGATACAGGTATTCCCTGGTGTCAGTGGCATCTGTCCATACAGGACATGTGTTTAAGGCATGGTATGTCCTGTGTGGGTCACATTTAATGGCACCACAGTTGTTGCAGGCATGCAGTGGGGAACATAGGGAAGGCACACTGTCTGCATGTATGTGCCTTTTGCACTGATGGACAGGGTGCCATTCCCTCTGTAGTACACTGCAATCACACCATGGTTACTATCCATGGGCAATATGCAGGGTACTAACAACATAGCTGTTGTTGCCTAGGCAAGTGTGTTTGTGTATGAGACATGGGTTGAGAGTATTCTCTGGGTAATACAAGGGTTGCTAACTTTGTTCGCCAGGCCTTGATGTCACATATAGGGGTATGGATTGGCATCCCAGCCTCTCACCTATTTCACACCTGTTATCCTTGTAAGGTGGACATTGTGACATATAATAGGGCCACCATATAATAAATTTGCAAAACCCACTCCACAATGGGTCCAGTTGTTACACACTCACAGCCACCTCCACACAGGATATGAATGACAAACGTAGACACACACACACTTGCCATGTCTGGGATTAGAACTCCTACCTAACTAGTTTATTACACTACAGCATTATGCAGTTACAGGATGCACCACGGAGATTACTAGAGTACTCACTCCCCAAAGGTGTATTTCACTGGAAATGACATCAGCAGGCTTGCTAATGAAGGTCAGTGGAGGTTGTAGTGACTGTGAATGGCCTCAGAAGCATTGCACCCTACACAGACAAAGAAACACACACACAAACATCCACACTTGCCATGTGAGAGAATAGAACCACTACCAAAGTAGTGTATCACACTACACATTACGCTGTTATAGGACATATCATGGAGATTACTGGGCTATTCCTTTCCCAAAGGTGTATTTCACAGTGAATGACATCAGCAGGCTTGCCAAAGTAGGGCATTTGAATTTTAGTGAGTGTGACTAGCCTAAAAAGCATTGCTCCCTACACAAACACACACAGTTGTCATGTCTGGGATTAGAACTCCTGCCTAACTGGTTGATCACACTACAGCATTATGCAGTTATAGGATACACCACTGAGATTACTGGGCTACTCCTTTCCCACAGGTGTATTTCAAAGTGATTGACATCAGCACGCTTATTGTAGTACTGCTATGGAGAGGGCAGTGTGTTTGCATGGGCCATAACCCATTCATCTACAGGTAGACACACCACACTCAGGCACACGCAGGTTTATATTCTGCAGGTATGAGTATATAACTGCTAGATGACTACTGCCTTGTACACTCATGTTGCACAGCTAGCACTTGCACCACAGAGTATGTAATGCTTAGGGATACCAGTGGCTAATTTCTACAGTGAGTGACATTTACACATCATGTGGTTGTAGCCATTTAGCTGTGTGCTGGGTGGGACAGGCCTCATGATGGAAAGCTGTCTGTCACTGTCACGCCCTTCCACACATCTATGTATGTGTACTTTTGGCATATTATAGTGAGATGTCCTTGGCTATATGTGTGTATTCCTATCCAATGTGTGTGAAAAGCATGACTGGTGCATACTGAAGAGTGCATGTACTAACATCTGCAACTGGCAGGTGTGTATGGTCCACTGTTGTTGGCAGACATTGCCTTCATTTCTCTAAGTGTGTGAGCATGTCCAGTATGCCCTTCTGTATTGCATGTGTGGATCCATTCCAGGTATTTTGTACTCCAGTGCAGACCTTTGTGTTCTACACTTACAGGAAGCAAAATGTTTCTGCAGGATATCTGTAGATCAGTTGGCAATATGGAGTCAAACTATGCAAGGGATAGTGTGTACTGTAGGTGATTGTGTCTGTGCTGCTTCTGATACATGGTAATGGTGTTAGCAGAGATATTCAGACATTGTGTACTGTTATACACTGTGTTTTTTTATGTCCTCAAGTACAGTCAGGTGGACATTTCTGCTTACAGTGTTGTCCTGGGGAACACAGGGTGAATGCAGCTCTGTCCAGTATTGTGGTCAAATGCCTACATATTCATGGAAAGTTATGCCATTCTGGAGGGGGAGCTGCAGATACTTGCTGCTGGGTCTGTGTATGCAGTTCAGCACCTTGGTACAGTGCTGGCAGAGGATCCCATACTTGTACATCCATCGAGATGACAGTATGGTCTTATCTTACTGTGGCAATACCTTACAGCTGTACAGATTCACACAGGTTACCCAGAGGCAGAGGTCATAAGTCAGGATGTTACCCCTATTGTGGTGTATGATCAGGTTTGTAGCCACCCATTTTTGTGTTTGCAGCCAGGGATAGTATGTGCACATGGCTGTGTGTAGGACCTTGCACATTCCATACTGCCCATGCCCCCCCCCATTAGTCTGTCCTCTTCCATACATTATGCATACATTCTCTGATACTTTCCCTATAGTTATCACCTCATCACAGCTGTGTTTTGGTGTTGGTCCACAGTTCATGCATTGGGACATGGTGGACATGTTACTGTGGTTTGTCCACATGGCCTTGCATATGGCTTATGTGGAGTGTGTTATGTTGTTATTTGGGTGTCCATGACATAACATACATTGGCAGTACGAGTGAGACACAGGCCTTTTGCAGAGGCCTGCAGTCCATTTGGTGGTGATGTAGGCCAGCTTTCACAGGCCATTGCATTCTGTCAGTCCTGCAGTCCCAGACTGCCATACAGTATATTCCTCTGGGGTGACAGGGTAGGTGAGCTAGGTGTTCATGCCAATACTTTCTATCTGTATTGCACAGGTGGCATGGATGCTGGCAGGGTGCTACTTACAGCTAGGGACACACCTGCATGGGACACCTGCACTGCATGCTGCATTCTTTTGCTGTTGCCATACACAGGTGGGGTTCATATTGTACCCATTCCCAATGGCAGGGATATGACCAGAGAGGTACCTGTGGGTGGTGTTTGGGTGAGCTGGGTGCATGTGTGCTATGAACACTACTTGATCTGACTCATAGATCTGCATGGGGCATTCTGATTATGCTGGCTTGTGCAGGGACATCAGCCATTTCCCAATACATTAGTCCTATCACCTTTGTGGTCTGCAAGTGTTCAGCCGGACGACATCGGTATTCCCTACTACAAGCCCAGATATTGTGATGCATACCTGTATGTACAATTCCAAGGGTGTGTCCATTTCATGGTTACACATTATATACTGTATGTCTGGAGTACTTCTCCCTGTGTACTGCTTGTATATCTACCCCAACATTCATGCCATGTCCATCTTTCAGATGGTGACACATATTACCACCTTACATTTACAATGGCTTACTGCTAGCATGTGTTATATTGGGGGGAATTGTCTTTGGCACTGCAGTTGTGAGGACTTGGCCCTGTTATCGGCAGAAGTTGGCAATGGCCAACAGGTCACACTTTTAAATACATACATACTGACCACTCTCACACAATATGAAACACACACCAACCTAACACATGCCTACCTGCATATTGTACAAATGCTACAATCTAGCCTGCTACCTTGGCCACCTCAGGTCATCTATGCTCCACTGGTATTATACCTACACATACATGTTACTACATGTCTACATCGGTTTGGAGGGGGGGCACACCTGACTGTTTCTACATTTCTACACAGGATTGGGGGGGGCACACCTGACTGCTTCTAAATTTCTACACAGGATTGGGAGGGCACACCTGTCTGTTTCTACATTTCTACACAGGATTGGGGCGACACACCTGACTGCTTCTACATTTCTACACAGGATTGGGGAGGCACACCTGACTGTTTCTACATTTCTACATAGGATTGGGGAGGGCACACCTGACTGTTTCTATATGTCTACACAGAATTGGGGGGCACACTTGAATGTTTCTACATTTCTACATAGGATTGGGGGGGGGTGCACCTGACTGTTTCTACATGTCTACACAGGATTGGGGGGGGGCACACCTGACTGTTTCTACAGTTCTACACAGGATTGGAGGGCACACCTGACTGTTTCTACATTTCTATATAGGATGGGGGGGGCATACCTGACACTTGTACACATTTGCTATGACTGTACTGGTATGTCAGGTACTCCAGTTCATCCATTTCATTCTGTACTTTAACCTATCATGCTGACTAGAGGCATATCAGTGTACTACAGGTCTTAGGTTTGATTGACCTACATATTAGTTTCTGACTTCCTACCCTTCAGAACTAACATCCCACTGCCTGACCTGATGTAGTCTGTCTGTGTAGGCCTGGGGGGGGATTACCCATAGGCATCATTCAGAGGCTTTAACACAGCCTTTGTTTGTGTTTGTCTACACCTGTCCTACTGGCTGGGACTGTTGTTGGGTATGTGAACCTCCCTGACTGGCATGTGTGTGTCATATGGACACACATGAGGCCCAGCACATTTCCTGCAGTGGGTTTTGTCACCATATGTAGTACTGGCTACTATGGTGATGCCAGTATTTGTTATGCATCTCATGCTGCCACTGTAGGTGTCTACTATCTACTGGCATCCCATTCAGCCACCAGATTACCTTGCATGTTCAGATCCATACCGTAGATACAAGTAACAACATATACTACTCCATTCAGCAATTGGTAAGGGGAGTGACTTACCGCGTGGGTGTGCCAGTATTGAGGATGGTGCTGGAGGGCTGCCTATGTCAGATGCACATAGAACACTCCCTATACATGGTTGAGCACAGGTGGTGTCCTGTTTGCCCTCCCTTTTACTGTATGTGCGAGTCAGAGAGAGGTGTTATTCCCTGTGTCCGTACTGTGTCAGTGTATGTGCTATGTGTTGCCTTTTTGCCAAAGCCAGACCATACTGGGCATGCCTCCATCTGCCAGCTGGGGCAGGCTCAGGTTGTTCCTCCTCTGAGTCACTCTGTGCCTGTGCAGGCTTTGGCATTGGTGGGGGGCTGTGTGGCCCTGGCCCATGCTGTTCCTGCTGCAGCTGTTTCCACAGGATCATATTGTGTAGCATGGCACATATGATGACAATTTGAGTACATGTAGCTGGTGAGTGCTGCAAGGCTCCACCAGATGTGTCCAGGCACCAGAACTGTGATTTTAGCATCCCAAACACATGCTCTATTATGATTCTGGGCTGTGTGTGTGCCTCATTATGGAGTTCTTGTTTGGGTGTATGTGCATTTCTGATGTGTCATCAGCCACGGCTCCAGTGCGTAACCAGCATCCCCCACTAGGTGACTGTAAGGGATGTCCCCATTGGCAAATCTCTGGTACAGCTGCATCAGATGCCAGATGTGGGAGTCGTGATAGCTTTCAGGGCAGCCAGCACACACATTCATTATAATGCCCTGGGCATCGCACACAACCTGGCAGTTGATGGAGGGGAAACCCTTGCGGTTGATGTAGACCCTACCCCGCTCACCGGGTAGTGCTTTGATGCATATGTGCGTGCACTTTATAGCACCCACCACCTCAGGGTATTTTGCTATTTGGTGGAAGAGACGCATATTGCTGGCCAACACCTCACGCGTGTTGAGGAAATATACGTGCTTACTGGCATGTGTTGACATGGCATCCAGGAACTGGTGGAATACCCTGGATGCTGATGCCTGTGAGATCCCCATGATATTCCCAGTTGGGCTTTGGGAGGTACCTGCGGCTAGTACTCCTAGGCCTACACACACCTTGGTATCCACTGGGATGGGTTCCCCTCTGTTAGTTCTGTGTGTCAGGCGTGGCCAGCACAACTCAACAGTTTGCTGTAGGAGGTCCTTGTCAACCCTATAGTGCTCCACTATCTTCAGCTCATGTAGCCCCTGGTAGGTTACCCTGGGTCTGTACACCCTTCTCCGTCTCCTCACTGTGGGTTGGTCGACAGCATTTTCATCCTAGCCACCCTCAGCCTCTTCCACATATTGATGTCTGACAGCTGCTGCAGCCCCTATTATTTTGTTGTTTTTGTTTGTTAAACGTTCCCCACTTATATACACCGGTGGTGTAGAGTATGTGGGAAAACCCAGGGGGGAAAGGTGTTTGCATAGTTTATAGTAGTGTTCTGAGCTGGGCTGTGCTGCTGCCTGCGTAAATGGCTGATTCTGATACATTTCACCTGCCAGATATGCTAGTTCTCCTTGATTACCTTCCTACTACTGTTTTCCCTTCCCATTGCCTTCCTGTGTAAGCCTGGGGGCGCGACGCACAAACACAGTGCTCAAATGTGCACAGAGTTGCTATTTCCTGGTTTACTTTTTTTCCTTTAAAACCCAGTGCATGATGCTCACACCCACTTAGGCAATGTAAAGAGTGCTAGGCAGACTTAGACACAACCCCTTGCTTAGCTCTGCTAAGCTAAGGGCAAACCCAAGCCACAGGGCTCCAAACTGCTTACAGTATGCCTAACACCCCCCATGAGGTCAGCTAACTCCTAGGCTTGCACCGAGCTATCCCTGCTCTTACACTGTTGGGTGCTGACTAGAATGCAGGGGAAATCTGGGATTCAGTATCATTCCCCTCATTTGCATAGGATTGCCTGCTGATGCATAGTTACAGGTCCCACACTGAGCCTCCCCCTTAGTAACCACTATTCACTGGCCATGTTGTCTTCTGCCTGTCATAGAGTATAATGGCAAAATAGTGCTTTTGGTTAGAATGCTTTTTTTTTTTTATTTTTTGCCCAATCCAGTTTCTGCACCGCTGCCCTATGCTTAAACAGCTGAGAGCGGCTAAAAAAAATAAAAGTTGATTTTTTTATTTTTGCAACTGTTTTCTATGTCAATGGTGATATATTTGGCCATTGGCATGCTTTCTACTTAATATCCACCCTTTATTTGTTGCTGTCATGGTTCCGTTTTGTAGTTTGCAGGAATGTACTCAGTTACCGGCCGAGTACATTTCTGCAGATTATACTAGTCCTGCACGGCTGGCTTCCAGCTTCCTGGATCGCAAATTCACCTAATTTGCATGGATTTCACCTGCAAATGGTGTAATTTGCATACAGTGGCTGAGTCCGTGCAGGACTAGTGCAGGAGCACTCATGCAAGTCCGTGCAGCTATTTCATGGACCGCACGGCAGACATATTGCCTGCTGGAGCTCCTGCACTAGTCCTGCACACCATGCAGAGGTTGCTGAATCTGGGGGAATATGTGGCGCTGGCTGTTTAATGCAGGCTTACAATCACTTATCTTGAAGATTATCTTGACTTTTTAACTTAAGTAGTATGTGTTTGACAACAGAGATCAAAGAAGGTTTGACTTGAAAGGTGGTGTCAACAGCCAACTCATGCTTCTAGCTGTCTTACTCTGTAAATGGAAGTTTTCTGTGTCATAGGAATCTAAGAAGATCTTTATGGAGCATCTGCAGTAGACTGAGCAACTTGAAGTAATATACAAAACAGGAACACATTCACTGTAGGTTTGAAAGTTCTTTTAATTCTGGTACCTCGGCCTTCGCCTTCTCCTGGAATACATTTTACTGAATCAAACACCACCCTTTTTATATCATGCTTAATTGAATTATTAGTGCACTTAACCCATTAACCCAATACAAACCATTCCATTAAAAGACAGCAGCAGAGAATTTTTTGCATGCATCCAGCATGCACAGTGATTCTCTGCTTAAGTCTTTACCATTTGGTGAATTTAAACGCATAGGTATGCACACTTCAGAGAGGTCCATGATTTCCAGTGAATTTAATAAGGTTGAAGAAAAAATGAGAGGGAGAGGATACTCCCAAGTAAGTATTAAAATGGCTAGAAAAAAGGTAGAAAGTGAGTTAGGATTGGGTCAACAGGTGGATAAGAGGAGTTGGTCTTGGCAAGGTAGAAATGAAGATGTGGGGTCCTATGTTTGTGATTCTGGGGATATCAGCTCTGGTGGTAATATGTTTTTTGTAACTAGATATTCACAATTCTCAGAGATACTAAGGGATGCGGTGCTGAGATTTTGGCCCATCATCAGCCAGGATGATAGATTAGGTAATCTTTTTCCATCAAAAGTCACCTTTTCTTATAGCAGATACTCCAATCTGAAGGAAATCTTGAGTTTCAGAAAGAATAGCACATCCAGAAAAAAATAGTAGAAAGGGAACATTCAGATGTGGAAAATGTAAGATTTGCAGTCGGGTAAAAAATTTGGATGGCATTAAAATCAATGATGTCACATATAGGGCTCTTGAATACTACGATTGCAATTCCACAGGGGTGGTGTATATTATAGGATGTGGATGTTTGCAACAGAGATGGTACATAGGACAAACAACTAGGAAGGTGAAGCTCAGGATCCTTGAACATTTAGGTGACATAAAACACAAAAGATTGGAAAGTCCGGTAGGGAAACATTTTTGTGAGGTACATGGGGGGGTTCCAGAGGGATTCATATTTTGTGTGCTGGGTAGACCTAATACACTAGGCAATGAGGATGTGTTTCGTGAAAGATTGCTGCAAATGGAAACCAGGTTTATTCTCAACTATAAAACTTTGTTTCCTAATGGGTTAAACATGGAAATTTAAATCTAAACTCATTTTTTTCCACATATTTCTCAGAGAGTATAGATGTCGATTGAAAATGAATTTATACAGTTTAAATATTTATAAATTAGATGATATATAGAAGTGTTTTTGTACACATGTTTATTTAAAATAAAATAATGTATGTAAAGATATTTTATAAATGCATTTATATGAAGTTTAAAACTATTTGGTTTTATTTCAAAAGATATTGTTCTAAGATGCAGGTTATATGGTTGCATTAATAATGAAGGCAATTAAAATAGGGTTAATGGGTTAAGTGCACTAATAATTCAATTAAGCATGATATAAAAAGGGTGGTGTTTGATTTTGTAAATTGTATTCCAGGAGAAGGCGAAGGCCGAGGTACCAGAATTAAAAGAACTTTCAAACCTACAGTGAATGTGTTCCTGTTTTGTATATCCAGCGATTTTGGTGTTTTGAAGGAGTGGAGGCGTTGTGTTTTCATACAGTTATGTCGGTGAACACCACTACTGCCACCTCAGTGAGTGCATTATCAACTCAACCTGTGAATCTGGCATCTATGTGGAAGGAAAGGGAAGAAAAAATGGCTAACAGTGATCCCTGGGATAATGTGGCTATCGACTTCTCTGAGAGGTATGTGGAACTGGAGAGAGCCATGGTGAAGGAAGTCACTACATTTTATGATTTAAAGTTACTTGAAAAATATATCCGCTCTAATATTACTCCCAGGGGTCTGAGAGTCGAGCGATTACCTGCCTTTGAATTTTCTGAGGATGAGGTCGACTTGTCCACAGAATGGAAAGACATTTCTTTAAAGTGCACACTAGGTTGGCTAGGTGTGCTGGTAAAGAGAAATGAAAGAACTTTAAACAAGACTCGCGCCTCTATTCTGCACCTACAAGATAAACTTATAGAGGAGAGTTCGGTGGCAGTGTTCAACAAAAATTTGGTTGAAATTAAAAACAGAGTCTCCAAAATTGAAACGGAGGTGATTTCTCGTAAAAAAAGGAAATACCTTCGTGATGTCAAGGATCACGATTCGGGCAAGCTGTTTTCTTGGGAGTACAGCTTTAAGAGAAAGCGAGGCGCTTATCGTGACGTCAGAAGCAGTTTCAGATCAGGCGGGGGAGACACTTCAGCGTCTTCTGCAGACGAAACTAGTAGCAGGAAAAGTGTTTCTTTTGAGAGCCTAAATGCAGAACAGGAGACTCCGTTACAGACCAATGGAGTAGCAAGCGATTCGAACCAGTCATCGGCTCAGCAGAAAGGAAGAGGGCGCCGTTTTCAAACTAAGGGGAGAAGAAGGTAACATCGTGGCGAGAGCAAGAGAGGAGGGATTAAGCGTTCAAAACTCTGACTCTGTGATCGATGGGGTGGTACAGTCCCTTTGTGGACCGGACTTATGTTCTCACATGGACTTTCATAGAGGTGAGAGCTATAACATTGTGAATATCTCGGATTTAAACATTTCTGAGTATGCAAAACAAGTTCTGTTTAAAGGTACAAAGTTTGTTCCTGTATGTTTCCCTACTTTGGCAGATGTATCTTTAGAAATAAGACAGTTTTGTAGGAAATTGCACTTAAAGGAGTTTTTTCCTATAAGGAGTGTACACCCAATGTAGATAATGTGGAAGGAAATGGGACTGATGTTGAAAATTTAAATTCAGATTGTTCAGACAATTCTTTGTTAAATATGACTTTGCATGAAAATGAGTTTGTTGATATTCATGCACAGGATGAGTTGTGTGAAAATGAAGTGGGTTTTGCATTCAACACTGGTTATGGAAGGTTGACAGTGCCCAAAGTACCATATAAAAGTGAATTTATGCCACCTAGAAAAAACGTTGCAATAAATGTGTTTGAAAAAACCTTATTAAAAACCATTGAAGATGAATATAAAAAGTTTCAGGGAAGAAAGAAAATATACAATTTAAGCAAGAATGAATGGAAGGCTTTGTCTGATTTAAAGGAGGTGAATAAACAGTATGTATTCACCCAGGCAGACAAGGGAGGGAACTGGGTGATCTTACCAAGAGACAAATACAATTCCATAGCATTGGATCTGTTGATGGATACGGACACATATTTGGAATTGTCTTGTAACTCTCTGAAAGAGTACAATTTCCAACTACTGGATCTTCTTGAAAGGGGTGAGAGATTAGGTTTCCTGACCACTGCTGATGTTAGGAAATTGTATGTGAAAAATCCTAAGGGGGCCAGATTTTTCATTATTCCCAAAATACACAAGGACATCAGGAATCCACCAGGACGTCCCATAGTTTCAGGAAAAGGAGGTTATTTGCAGAATGTAGGAATATTCTTGGATTCCTTATTAAAAGATTATTTGGAAAGGGTACAATCTCATGTGAAAAATACAAATGAAGTGTGCACAATGGTCAGGGACACCAAATGGGAAGATGACTATTATTGGGCTAGTGCGGATGCCAAATCTTTATACACTAGCATCAATAGGCAGCATGGTCTAAAGGCAGTGGAAAAAATGTTGGGAGATGGACCGAAAACATATTTCATTCTCAACCTACTGGAATTTTGCCTGACACACAATTGTTTTGAGTTTGAAGGGAGATATTTTTTGCAAAAAGAGGGCACAGCAATGGGGGCAGCTTTTGCGCCCTCATATGCTATTTTGTTCATGGCCCATTTTGAGAATTGCTTTATTTATCCCTCAGCATTTTACAAGAGCAAGGTAGTCAAATATGTTAGATTTATTGATGACTTGTTATTTTTGTGCAAGGGCAATTCCGAGGATTTTGGGAAGTTTATTTCAGTGATCAAGGAAAATTCTTGGGGGCTAGATTTCACATATTTCATTGGAGGAAAAAGTATTCAATATCTGGATGTAGAAATTTATCTGAGCATGGATAACAAGACACAATACAAACCATTCCATAAAAAGACAGCAGCAGAGAATTTTTTGCATGCATCCAGCATGCACAGTGATTCTCTGCTTAAGTCTTTACCATTTGGTGAATTTAAACGCATAGGTATGCACACTTCAGAGAGGTCCATGATTTCCAGTGAATTTAATAAGGTTGAAGAAAAAATGAGAGGGAGAGGATACTCCCAAGTAAGTATTAAAATGGCTAGAAAAAAGGTAGAAAGTGAGTTAGGATTGGGTCAACAGGTGGATAAGAGGAGTTGGTCTTGGCAAGGTAGAAATGAAGATGTGGGGTCCTATGTTTGTGATTCTGGGGATATCAGCTCTGGTGGTAATATGTTTTTTGTAACTAGATATTCACAATTCTCAGAGATACTAAGGGATGCGGTGCTGAGATTTTGGCCCATCATCAGCCAGGATGATAGATTAGGTAATCTTTTTCCATCAAAAGTCACCTTTTCTTATAGCAGATACTCCAATCTGAAGGAAATCTTGAGTTTCAGAAAGAATAGCACATCCAGAAAAAATAGTAGAAAGGGAACATTCAGATGTGGAAAATGTAAGATTTGCAGTCGGGTAAAAAATTTGGATGGCATTAAAATCAATGATGTCACATATAGGGCTCTTGAATACTACGATTGCAATTCCACAGGGGTGGTGTATATTATAGGATGTGGATGTTTGCAACAGAGATGGTACATAGGACAAACAACTAGGAAGGTGAAGCTCAGGATCCTTGAACATTTAGGTGACATAAAACACAAAAGATTGGAAAGTCCGTAGGAAACATTTTGTGAGGTACATGGGGGGGTTCCAGAGGGATTCATATTTTGTGTGCTGGGTAGACCTAATACACTAAGCAATGAGGATGTGTTTCGTGAAAGATTGCTGCAAATGGAAACCAGGTTTATTCTCAACTATAAAACTTTGTTTCCTAATGGGTTAAACATGGAAATTTAAATCTAAACTCATTTTTTTCCACATATTTCTCAGAGAGTATAGATGTCGATTGAAAATGAATTTATACAGTTTAAATATTTATAAATTAGATGATATATAGAAGTGTTTTTGTACACATGTTTATTTAAAATAAAATAATGTATGTAAATATATTTTATAAATGCATTTATATGAAGTTTAAAACTATTTGGTTTTATTTCAAAAGATATTGTTCTAAGATGCAGGTTATATGGTTGCATTAATAATGAAGGCAATTAAAATAGGGTTAATGGGTTAAGTGCACTAATAATTCAATTAAGCATGATATAAAAAGGGTGGTGTTTGATTCAGTAAAATGTATTCCAGGAGAAGGCGAAGGCCGAGGTACCAGAATTAAAAGAACTTTCAAACCTACAGTGAATGTGTTCCTGTTTTGTATATCCAGCGATTTTGGTGCTTTGAAGGAGTGGAGGCGTTGTGTTTTCATACAACTTGAAGTAATATACAGATCACAGAAGAAGACAGTTAGTGCTAAGGACTAAAGCTATGAGCGGTTTCCTGTTCCCATTGTGCAGGGTTTGATTCCTCCCATCTTCATTTGCCTACTTTATGACTTTGCAAAAGTCAATAACTCGAGAGAGAGCTATTGGGTTTCTCCTGAAATGGGACAACTGTGTCCAGTGGACTTATTTGGTAAACAAATAGATAAAAAAATGCACCACACAGAAGTGGTAAATAACTCACCTGATTTAAGATCCTCAGGATAGACATATGAGCAACTTTAAGCAGAACTGAAAAGAATATAGTGTAGCATAGAAGTGGACCAAAACTAATTTCATTTACAAAAGGATTCACAGGAGAGGCATACCCTGTAATACTTTATGAGAAAAAGCGGCTTTGCTTCTTAATCACAACTGGCAGTCAACTGACATTTCTAGCTTCTGGCTGTTCTGCCACCTACCTCGTGAGTTTCTGAGTAGTGAGGCGAATAGAATATATTTCAGGAACATTTTCAGCCACATTCACTTATTTGAACACAATACAGAACAAAACAGAAGTACGCAGTTGCTCATAGAATTCATTAGTAGTCCAGTTTTAAAAAAATGAAGCCTCATGGGTGCTGAATGTTTATTGTTACTGATAAGTGACCATCAAGCCTGTCTTGAATAAATTACAACCCATTTGTTCACTTGCTTTGAGTATTCCCAGTTCTGGGGTGACAGCCTTTTGGAGACGCCATCATTCAGGTTGTCATGAGGGTGGTTTGTGCCCTTGCTGGCATTATGGCAATAGCAGTGCATGGTGTAGGCCCTGTGTTTGATTCTCATGAGGTCTTGAGTTTCATTTTCTAGCTGTTGTATAAATAGCCATGTGATTAGAACTGTGGTTTCATGCAGTGATGTAACTGTTTTCTTAGCAGAAAACTTCTTGTTTTTTTTTTCTTATTCTTTCTGCTGGAATCTCTCCTCATCTGAAGCACCTTGCTTTTTCTTTCAGCACTCCTTGTTCCTGTATAAATTCTGCCATCCAAACACAAGGTTTACAATCCTCTAATAAGCCATCAGTGATCACGCGATCATGTGTTTCAGGAATTATTCTCCCTCAGGAAATAGTTTACCCACTGTGGCATAGCCTACATTGCAGCAGTGTGAGTTATCTATGCACCTTCATCCTGTTTTGTGGTTTCTTTCTTAGGGTTTCAGGGGAAACAGCTGTTCCACTAAAGTGATATTTTTAATTGGTTTCTCTTTTACTGCAATAAGCAGTAATTATTTTCAAGAGAACAACAATCTAAGGTCAGGCATGACAGCAAATTTTGAAAGAGGCAAAATGATAATGTTTTTACTTTAAAATTTATGCTGTGGTCATTTGGTTGCTTAAGGATACTGTTGCTTAACATTTTTGCTTGGAGTGTGACATGAGTCAGACCTCCCTTTGTACCTTATACATGTGGGTCTGAGCTTGTTGGGGGATTCTGTGGCTCCTTACCACATTGAAGGTGTTAGTTCATGGGAGTAATCTCAACTGTAAATTCCCCCCCAAAAAGGATCCTCAGTGTTGTGTGTATCAGATGAAATATTACTATGACAGTTGATCTCTGAGGAGACTTCCTTGTAAATCAATAACCTTATAGGATTATAGGAAGTTACTAGGCTAATGGCCCTATGACCCTTTCAAACCTAGCTAAGTTCAACCCTTGTTCCCTGTAGGGTCTAAGATATGGTCTATGTTTACAAGCCTATCTAAATTAGCACCTACTGCCCGTTTCCAAGAGGGACACAGGTGAAAACTCTGGGGTGAGTTTGTGGTTTCCCATCCAATCATCCAGGTTACACTTAACTAGGGTCAACAATGGTGTCTGTTTAACTTGAATTGGAAGTTTGTTCCAGAGGAGAGGTAACCTCTGTGAGACATATCTGTCTCTTCAGCAAGTCCTGTTGATGCCACAGGCCAAGTTAAGATCCCTAGAGTGAGTGACTCATGTACCATTTGACATACAAATGTGCAGCATTTCCATTAAGGCAGGATCAGAGGTTGCTCTGTATGCAAGACACAGGTCACCTCTGAGTAATCTATACAATACAGAGTACAGTGACATTGATTTCAGTCTGTCCATGTATGACATGCTGAAGACCCTGAATTTTCTTTGTGAGAAACTTTTGAGGCCGCTCCAGTTGCTGCAGGTGCCTGGTAAGGTGCATACTAAATGGAGCATTGTACTCTATTAATGACCTGAGGAGGGAAGAGTATAGGGGGGTTATAACCTCTTTAGTTCTGGAAGCTATGCCCATACTTATGAGGTGAGTAACACAGAAGGCCTTCCTACCACTGTGAATACATGATGATCAAAGGTAAGGTTAATGTCAACCTGTGTGTCCAAATCTCTCACCACTAATTTAGAACTTAGGGTGTTGTTATTAATATGGTAATCTGCAGGAACATCACCCTTGCTGAAAGGGATGATAATGCACTTCTTTGCATTGAGTTTAGGTCCATGACTTTGGCACCAGTCATTGGTTTGCATAAGTCCTTCTTGTAGAATGTTGACATTATTTGGGGGCTCAATGACTGCACCCAATTTGCAGTCATTGGCAAACTTTGTCAGCCACAAACCTTTTGTTTTTGCCTGTACTTCCAAGAAGTAGATTCCAACCAATAGGGGCCCTAGCACCAATATTTGTGGAACACCACTGGTAATGGGTCTGCTGGTGGAGGTGGAATCCCCTATTTTTATTGTAAGTGTTCTGTCAGTGTGCCAGTTTGCAACCCACCTGACAAAATATGTGTTGATCCTAGCTGGGTGAGTTTTTCAATGATGCCTGAGTAAGGGATTATGTCAAAGGCCCTGGGTAAGTCTAGGTAGGCTGTATGCACAAATTTGCCTTTGTTCTGGGCTCTGGTGACTTTCTTGAAAAAGTCCACCAGGTTCAACAGGCACGAGCTCCCTTTAACAAAACCAGACTGGGTCAGGTCAAGAGTTTTAAGGTTTCCTATATCTTTGTTGATAAGGTCTATGATGATTCTCCCAATAGCCTTGAAGATAAGTTTGATTAGGCTTATTTACCTTATTTGATTTATTTATTTGACATCTGTTTACCGGGAAAGGTCCAACTGGGCTTTGTAGCCCATTTTCAGTGGAGGCCAGTGGAGAAAACGCCACATACAAGAGAGAAAAAAATACATTGCAAATGTTGAATATATGTACAGTTAAGCATACAAAATCCAACCACGTAGAATAAAAACAACAGGAACCAGCCCACAGCTCGAGCAAGACGTTGTTTCAACAAAAATGTGCTCACAAGTAAAAACACATGAAGTTTATTTCCACAAAATAAAATCCAGCTGTACACGAATCCAATGGTTAAGCGCTTTCATCTGAGTATCTCAGATTTCATCAGAACCAAGATATACACTTTTACTGCCCCTTTTAAAGTAGATTTGGCGCCAAAAACATATAATTTCTTAAAGATACATATCCGAAATCTTTCAAGAATAAATATCTGAACTAATTCCAAAAGGATACCCTATACAAGTCTTCTAAAATTGTCTAAGAAATACTTTTTCAATTAGTTTGTAATTAATATATATGTGCAAAAAATGCATATGGGAATAAAATATTTCATGATTTTCAAGAATACATATAATTCATATATATTATAAAATATAAAATTATAAAATTAAAAACTGTGTTATAAGTAATAAATAATTAATATACTAAATTTGATACATACCACTAGTGTGCACATGCAAAACCCTTTTGTAAAACACTTTATAAAATAATTCATATTTGGGAAATACAGAGAGAACCATAGAGTAAAAAACTTTGACTAAAAACCTTAGACTAAAGGACTTAACCCCGGTCCAAAATTAAAAATGGCTTAATACTAATGAAATTGTTAAGACCGGGGAAAGTAGTGGCATCACAATATATTTGCCATTCACTTTCTTTATATGCTAGCCATGTCTTCCAATTCCCACCATGTGCTGATTGTTCTACCTGATCTAAAATCATAAATTTAAAGGTATGGTCTTCCCCCTTATCAAGGACGTGTCTACTTAGGGCATTTTTTGTGTCTTTTTTCTTTATTTTATAAAGATGTTCGTAGATTCTTGTTTTGAATTTTCTCTCTGTCTTGCCTATGTAATAGGCAGGACAGGTAGAACAAGTAGCAAGATACACTACCCTCTGACTGTTACAGTTCCCTGTAATACTCCAGCACTTGGTTCTCATCACATTGTCCAGTCTAACCATACCCTCTTCATTAATATTTGTACACTGCTTACAAGATCCACACTTTTTTGTTGGTCTTCTTATCTTCTTTGCCCTAGTGTAGGAGCTGACCTCCAGAAATTTTTTCAAATTGAGAGCAGTTTTATAAATACAAATGGGGTTGTTCCCTATACTGGCTAAAATATTGTCAGATGTATTCAACAATTCCCAATGCCTTTTCACTATTTCCTTCACAAGATTGGTATATGGACTGAACATAATAATACACACTATTCTATTAGTGTAAGAATTTTTCTTTTTGTTTTCTTCTAATGGTTGTCCCAAAAGGGATTTATATCTCGTACCCCAGTTATTTTTGACATATTTAGACATGTTTTTTACCATTCATTTCGGGTATTTTCTATCCAAAAAACATCTGTGAAATGATTTCTACTTCTTTTTCCATACTCTCTTTGGAAGATGACATCCTCGCTGCCCGCATATATTGTCCCTTAAGCACATTCCTAAAAATGTGTTGAGGGTGGCAACTACCAAATTCTATGTAATCGTTTGAAAAGGTGGATTTTCTGTATATTTTTGAAGCAAATCCTTCAGTGGTTGTACTTATAAAAGTATCTAAATAGGCGATGCCTAATTTATCCATCTTGTATGTAAATCTTAAAAAATTAGTGCTTGAATTGATATAGTCAATAAATCTCTTAATATCTTCAGTAGGGCCCTTCCAAATAATAAATAAATCATCCAAATACCTAGAATAAAGGGAAATATTTTTGAAAAATTCACTAGAAAACAAAAATTGATTTTCCCATTCAAGCATGACCAGGTTTGCGAAAATGGGGGCACAAGAAGCCCCCATAGCCACTCCTCTGGTCTGCCTAAAGTACTCTCCTTCAAATTGGATGTAGTTATGATCAAGTATTAGGCCCATCATGTCCAAGATTAAACTGATTCTATCCCAACTCAGCCCTGAATATTTTTTCAGGCTATTTTCAAAAAACTCCAAACCTATTAAACAAGGAATGCAAGAAAATAAATCTTCTACATCTATTGTAAGAAAAATCATATCCTCGGACCATACATCAGGAGTAAATCTACTCAAAAATTCCCAAGAATCTTTAACCAAATGGGGAACCATGTTGTAGATATGTTTGGTCCACTGATCAATTGCAACACCCATGTTATAAGTTTTGGAATGAGAACCAGAAATGATGGGTCTAAAGGGTGGGGTCTCAATAGATTTATGGATTTTTGGAATTCCAAAAATACAAGCAACTCTTGGGAATTCAGTTCTCAAGAAGTTATAAATTTCATTAGTAACACGGTTGTCCAACAAGTATTCTTCTATTATTAAATCAATCCTGTGGTAACCTATATTGATCTGATTTATGGACACTTCTTCATAATTTCCTGAAGTAAACAAAATGTCATGTATTGCTTTGATATAATCCTCTGTATCAAAAATAATGATACCCCCTCCCTTGTCTGGTTTCATTAGTCTTATATTTTTGTTGTTTACCACATTCTGCAGACATTCTCTCTCCCCCTGGGTTAAATTGTCTTCGAAAGGGACATTTAAGTTCTCTCTATTGTATATATTCTTGTGTAATCTATAAATATCCCTACAAACCATTTTTTCAAAAATCCCCACTTGAGGGTGGGGGTTAGGGATGTATGCACTCTTTTTACAAAGTCTATTTTCTCTTTGATTTCTTCCTACATCAGAGTCATCTTTGTTTCTAAATTGTAGAGCTAAATTTAATCTTCAACAGTATAACTTTATCTCTTTGACAACATCAACAAAATTAAATTTTACTGTCGGAATGTATTTCATTCCCTTGCTGAATAAATTAAAAAATTCTTGAGAAATGTAAAAATTAGTGAAATTATAAACTTTAAAACCAGCAAAGGATGAAATTAAAGGACCTTTGTTATTTATAACATCCTCATTCTTAGGTGGTTGGTCGAAATTGTGCATTTCCACCCCTCTTACCTCTATATTGCCATCCATATTGCCCATTGGGGAGGTAATAAGAGAATTGCTACACAATAGAAAATCATTACACATCAAAACCTCCTTATTTAAAACATCTTTGGTGTTCAATACTTTCTCTGATATTGCTTGGGTGCAGGGTGGTGTCTCCCCCCCTGAAAATTTGAATGTTCCTCTGTCCTGTCTACCCTATAAGAATAATTTCTTTCTGAACCCACATATCCTTTTTTAACATGTCTACCTTCAGTAGGACGTGGCCATATATAGACTTTGTGTTCCTTGTATGAACACAAGTCCCTATCAATTTTCTTAAGTTTCCTATTGTACACACTTTTTGCTTTATTCTCGGCATATGTAAATTGTTTATGATACAAATCTTGCCACTCATCAAATTTAGCATTATGCACAATCTCTTCATTTAAAATTTCCACTTCATTTAACAACACTGAAATTTTTCCATCATTGTACTTGATTAATTTCTTAATGAAATAAAAACCAAATTCATCAATGTGCAAGAATTGATAATGCATATTTAGGAAAATGTCTTAATTTAGGCATAGTTCCCAAACGCATTAGATTCTTTAAATTACCTTTGGGTTTAAAATATGATGATGAAGTTATTTGTGATTTTAATGAAATGTTTGATGAATTTGGTTTTTATTTCATTAAGAAATTAATCAAGTATAATGATGGAAAAATTTCAGTGTTGTTAAATTTAAATTTGTATCACAAACAATTTACATATGCCGAGAATAAAGCAAAAAGTGTGTACAATAGGAAACTTAAGAAAATTGATAGGGACTTGTGTTCATACAAGGAACACAAAGTCTATATATGGCCACGTCCTACTGAAGGTAGACATGTTAAAAAAGGATATGTGGGTTCAGAAAGAAATTATTCTTATAGGGTAGACAGGACAGAGGAACATTCAAATTTTCAGGGGGGGAGATACCACCCCGCACCCAAGCAATATCAGAGAAAGTATTGAACACCAAAGATGTTTTAAATAAAGAGGTTTTGAGGTGTAATGACTTTCTATTGTGTAGCAATTCTCTTATTACCTCCCCAACGGGCAATATGGATGGTAATATAGAGGAAAGAGGGGTGGAAATGCACAATTTCGACCAACCACCTAAGAATGAGGATGTTATAAATAACAAAGGCCCTTTAATTTCATCCTTTGCTGGTTTTAAAGTTTATAATTTTACTAATTTTTACATTTCAAAAGAATTTTTTAATTTATTCAGCAAGGGAATGAAATATATTCCGACAGTAAAATTTAATTTTGTTGATGTTGTCAAAGAGATAAAGTTATACTGTCGAAGATTAAATTTAGCCCTACAATTTAGAAACAAAGATGACTCTGATGTAGGAAGAAATCAAAGAGAAAATAGACTTTGTAAAAAGAGTGCATACATCCCTAACCCCCACCCTCAAGTGGGGATTTTTGAAAAAATGGTTTGTAGGGATATTTATAGATTACACAAGAATATATACAATAGAGAGAACTTAAATGTCCCTTTCGAAGACAATTTAACCCAGGGGGAGAGAGAATGTCTGCAGAATGTGGTAAACAACAAAAATATAAGACTAATGAAACCAGACAAGGGAGGGGGTATCATTATTTTTGATACAGAGGATTACATCAAAGCAATACATGACATTTTGTTTACTTCAGGAAATTATGAAGAAGTGTCCATAAATCAGATCAATATAGGTTACCACAGGATTGATTTAATAATAGAAGAATACTTGTTGGACAACCGTGTTACTAATGAAATTTATAACTTCTTGAAAACCGAATTTCCAAGAGTTGCTTGTATTTTTGGAATCCCAAAAATCCATAAATCTATTGAGACCCCACCCTTTAGACCCATCATTTCTGGTTCTCATTCTAAAACTTATAACATGGGTGTTGCAATTGATCAGTGGACCAAACATATCTACAACATGGTTCCCCACTTGGTTAAAGATTCTTGGGAATTTTTGAGTAGATTTACGCCAGATGTATGGTCCGAGGATATGATTTTTCTTACAATAGATGTACAAGATTTATTTTCTTGTATTCCTTGTTCAATAGGTTTGGAGTTTTTTGAAAATAGCCTGAAAAAATATTCAGGGCTGAGTTGGGATAGAATCAGTTTAATCTTGGACATGATGGGCCTAATACTTGATCATAACTACATCCAATTTGAAGGAGAGTACTTTAGGCAGACCAGAGGAGTGGCTATGGGGGCTTCTTGTGCCCCCATTTTCGCAAACCTGGTCATGCTTGAATGGGAAAATCAATTTTTGTTTTCTAGTGAATTTTTCAAAAATATTTCCCTTTATTCTAGGTATTTGGATGATTTATTTATTATTTGGAAGGGCCCTACTGAAGATATTAAGAGATTTATTGACTATATCAATTCAAGCACTAATTTTTTAAGATTTACATACAAGATGGATAAATTAGGCATTGCCTATTTAGATACTTTTATAAGTACAACCCCTGAAGGATTTGCTTCAAAAATATACAGAAAATCCACCTTTTCAAACGATTACATAGAATTTGGTAGTTGCCACCCTCAACACATTTTTAGGAATGTGCTTAAGGGACAATATATTCGGGCAGCGAGGATGTCATCTTCCAAAGAGAGTATGGAAAAAGAAGTAGAAATCATTTCACAGATGTTTTTGGATAGAAAATACCCGAAAAGAATGGTAAAAAACGTGTCTAAATTTGTCAAAAATAACTGGGGTACGAGATATAAACCCCTTTTGGGACAACCATTAGAAGAAAACAAAAAGAAAAATTCTTACACTAATAGAATAGTGTGTATTATTATGTTCAGTCCATATACCAACCTTGTGAAGGAAATAGTGAAAAGGCATTGGGAATTGTTGAATACATCTGACAATATTTTAGCCAGTATAGGGAACAACCCCATTTGTATTTATAAAACTGCTCTCAATTTGAAAAAATTTCTGGAGGTCAGCTCCTACACTAGGGCAAAGAAGATAAGAAGACCAACAAAAAAGTGTGGATCTTGTAAGCAGTGTACAAATATTAATGAAGAGGGTATGGTTAGACTGGACAATGTGATGAGAACCAAGTGCTGGAGTATTACAGGGAACTGTAACAGTCAGAGGGTAGTGTATCTTGCTACTTGTTCTATCTGTCCTGCCTATTACATAGGCAAGACAGAGAGAAAATTCAAAACAAGAATCTACGAACATCTTTATAAAATAAAGAAAAAAGACACAAAAAATGCCCTAAGTAGACACGTCCTTGATAAGGGGGAAGACCATACCTTTAAATTTATGATTATAGATCAGGTAGAACAATCAGCACATGGTGGGAATTGGAAGACATGGCTAGCATATAAAGAAAGTGAATGGCAAATATATTGTGATGCCACTACTTTCCCCGGTCTTAACGATTTCATTAGTATTAAGCCATTTTTAATTTTGGACCGGGGTTAAGTTCTTTAGTCTAAGGTTTTTAGTCTAAGTTTTTAGTCTAAGTATTTACTCTATGGTTCTCCCTGTATTTCCCAAATATGAATTATTTTATAAAGTATTTTACAAAAGGGTTTTGCATGTGCACACTAGTGGTATGTATCAAATTTAGTATATTAATTATTTATTACTTATAACACAGTTTTTAATTTTATTATTTTATATTTTATAATATATATGAATTATATGTATTCTTGAAAATCATGAAATATTTTATTCCTATATGCATTTTTTGCACATATATATTAATTATAAACCAATTGAAAAAGTATTTTTTAGACAATTTTAGAAGACTTGTATAGGGTATCCTTTTGGAATTAGTTCAGATATTTATTCTTGAAAGAATTCGGATAAGTATCTTTAAGAAATTATATGTTTTTGGCGCCAAATCTATTTTAAAAGGGGTAGTAAAAGTGTATATCTTGGTTCTGATGAAATCTGAGATACTCAGATGAAAGCGCTTAACCATTGGATTTGTGTACAGCTGGATTTTATTTTGTGGAAATAAACTTCATGTGTTTTTACTTGTGAGCACATTTTTGTTGAAACAATATCTTGCTCGAGCTGTGGGCTGGTTCCTGTTGAATATATGTACAGTGACAGTTGTAAATTGTTTACACTTTCACAAGAAGACAAAACAAAAAGACTTTTGGATGAATAATAGTATAATAACATACACTGACTACATTTTCCACAAAAAAAGAAGACCTATAGTATTACAACAACATACTGTGGTCACATATGTCATGATTTTTCATATGAAGTAAAACTTGTAGGACAAAACTAGTAAGAAACTACAGGATTAACACAGATTTTAAAAAGCACATAAAGTTTCACAACAGTATAGTGCAGTTTGAGGGATTTAGTATGAGTAGTTCTGAGAGTCTTGTACCCTTAACAAATTAGGTTTGTGGATGAGGGTATGAGGAAGAGCAAGGGAGGAAGGAGATGGAAGCTGATGAGGTGATACAGTATATTATCCTGGGGATGTAAGGGAGCATGTCCAGTTGTAATTTAGGTGAGTTTGAAGTAGATTCTTGAATGATGTAGGGTTTTCTGTTGCAAGAATATTCTGAGGGATAGAGTTTCATTTTTTTGAGATTTGATTTGAATAAAGGGAGTCTCATTAGTTGTTTGATTTGGTGACTTTTAGCAGGACTTTGTTATGAGATCTTAGGGCTCTCTTGTTAGTTTGGTTTTGTACTAAGTTTTGGAGAGCTGGACATTTATTATACTGGTACATGATAGAATGGGCTATAGTAATTTGGTTAAAAGCCAAGAGGCTGGGTAGCTCTAGCCATTTTAGTTGATGAAGAGCCATGCAGTGATGGGTACCATTAGTAAGATTAGTGGCAAATTTGGTGATTTTGTGGTAGCAAGTCTCTAGCTTATGTAGGTCTGTTTTTCTAAGTTTTGTGAATATTGGGTTGGTGTATAGTAGGGTGGATAGAAGGTGTGTCCTGGTGATTGCTTGTCTGGAGGAGCTGGTAAGATAAGGCTTGATTCTATAGAGGGAACCTAATTTGTTGTGGGCTTTTTTAATAACCTGACACAGATGTTTGTCAAATTTTAGACAGCTATCAATGGTGACACCTAGTATCTTTGTTTCTGAGGTTGGTTTGATTACTGTGTTGTTGGAAGAGATGATTCTAAAGTGCTGATTGTAGCTGATGGCTTTATTATGGCTGTTATGGAAAATTGTTAATTTGGTTTTGTTTGTGTTTAGTTTGTGTTGGAGGCTGTGCAGGTAGGATTCGATGGCAGATAAGAATTTTTGGGTGATTTCTTATAGCTGAGGTAGGGAGGGTGAAGAGCAGATGACAGTGGAGTCATCTGCATATTGGATGAGGGTGGCAAGGTTGGTGGTCGAGTGACGTATGTTTGTAAAGATAGTGGGCCTAGTATAGATCCTTGTGGGACACTGACAGTGACTCGTAGCAGAGAGAAGAGATCTTTTTTCCACTTCACAGCTGTGGGAGATTAGAGAGATTGCTGTGGAACCAGGAGAAGGCTTCCTGAGATAAGCTGAGAGAGGTGAGCTCATATAAGAGCTTTTGGTGGGATACTGTGTTGAATGCTTTTGACGTATCTAGAAGGATAGAGGAGACATTCTTCCCTTTGTTTCTGAGTGGGTTTATGGTGTTGGTAAATCTTTAGAGTGCAGTTGTGGTGCTATGTTTGGGGCGGGAGCCATGTTGAGAGTTGGATAGCAGAGGCACCCCCTTTGTGCAAGGGGATGATGGTAGCTATTTTCCATTCAGCAGGGACAAAAACAATACTTATGCTGAGGTTAAAAAGAGTACTCAATGGTGTTGCTAACTCCTGCTTTAAACCATTTAGAACACAACCTGAGATGTTATCAAGTCCCTTAGAGGCAGTATTTCTGGTCTTAGAGAGAGTGGTCAAGACCTGCTTTTTAGAGATACTAGGAGAACAGGTGGTAGTAAGGTTCTGGGATATATATGGCGGGGACAGGAGGAGAAATTTTCACTGAACCTTTCTGCTATCAAGTTGGATATTTCTATTTGTTGAGTATATGTTGTACCATTCATCACAAGTTCAGTGCAAATCTGGGCTTTTCCTTTAAGGTTTTGGATGTAGCTAAAGAATGCTTTATGGTTATCCATAGCTAGAGATGCTAATTATGATTGGTAGTTTGCTTTAGAGGACTTTAAAAGATGTCTTTTTTGCTTGTTCAAGCTCAGAATGGTGTACTTCCAATTCTGAGACCATTTCTTCATGTTCTTAGACAGCAATTTCTTCTTTTTATTGTATGACCTGTTTAAGGCAGATGTCCACCAGGCAGGCTTGTTTTTTCTAGAAGATCTTGCTTTGGTTCTATCAGCTACAGCTGAGTCAATACAATTGTATAGATGTTTATACAGAGCTTTGGTGTATATCCCAGTGTAGGTGCCTTGCCACAGGAGACAGGAGCTTTGAAGCTATTAATGCTGTCTCTTAAGAGGCTGTAGTTGGCTTTGGAGATGTTTTTTAGCTTAATTTCTCCTGAGGGGTGTAGATCAATGTGTGTGTATGTACAAGAACCAAAAACACACTGTGCCAACAGAGGAACAACTCAAACTCCAATAGCATAGAAAAGTTTAATCACCGGTTTTGTAAAAACTTCTTCAGAATGAATACACAGTAAAATCAAAACTGTTTAAATCATTTAAATCAATTAAAAAACACCAATCATTCAATTAATAACATTTAACAAGATTTAACAAGACCTTGTTATAATGTTAACGTCCTTTCTTCTAAAAAACATTTGATATTTAGACTTTCATTCAGTCCTGGTGGACTGTCAGCACCCAGTCTTAGTTGCCATAAGGTTTCCCTTCTTTCAATCCTATTTTTAATATTCCCCCCTTGCCAGTCTTTGCTAATATACTCTAAAATAGCAAAGGAAAACATTTTAAACATAGTACACTCCAAACTGTGCCTATATAAAGCATTATTGCTGTCTTTGGTTTTAATGGCATATCAGTGTTCCTTAATACATCTACTAAGCTGTCTGGTGGTCATACCTATGTAAAATGCTGTGCAACCAGAGCACAGAGCAACGTATACCACATAAGATGCATTACAAGTAAACCTACCAGGCACAGTAATAGTACGATCTAGATGTGTTAGACTAATATATGGCACTTCATGGATAAACCTGCAAGCAGAACAATTAAAACATGTATAAGTACCTTTTGGTTTATCTGATAGAGGGGGAAGGACGGCTGCACTATCATGTTCTAATAAATTCTTTAAACTGCCTGATTTTTTTATAAACAAAACTAAGAACCTTCCCCAAAATACTTGGCAAATCATTATTACCACTGATAATTTTCCAATTAACAGTGATAATGTTTTTAATCATAATACTGTCTACAGACATATCCACAACACATTTAGGCTGACTAAATAGAAAATCTCTACTTGAATCATCAGCTGCTATTTTGACTGTTAAACCATGAGCCAAAATGGATGGAAAGTCTACAGATCTCCTATTAGAGATCTCAGATACTAAATTATGTAATAAAACTTCTGGATATCCTCTTGCTAAGAATAAACCAGTAATGAATGCTGTTTCAATAAAGAAATCTTCAGCACTACTGGTTAACCGAGACGCTCTTATATACTGTCCTTTCAGAATATTCCGTCTCATAAAAGCAGGGTGGTTGCTCTGATAGTGTAAATAATTATTTACATAAGTCTCTTCCCTATATATCTTGCTAGAAAAATGTAGATCTACTGTATGCTAAGTGAGGACCACATCTAAATAGTTGACCTGGTGCCCTAAATTACTTAACGTAAATTTCAAAAAAATACTGCTTCTGTTAATCTGCTCTAAAAAAGTGTCTGCCTTGTCTTATAACAAAAAAACAAATCAATAAAACAACAATAAAACAAAATATCCTTAGCTGAAAGAATTTGTGGCAGACATTCCATTTCCCACCAGGCCATAATTAAGCCTGCAAAAGCAGGAGCGACTGTGGCCCCCATGGCAACTCCCCTTCGTTGCTGAAAGTATTTTCTATTAAACACAAAGAAATTGTTTTCTAACATCAGTTCTAACAACAAAATACAAGTTTTCACTGAACTCTCAGTCCATACAGTATACTTGTTTAAAAAATTAGCTACATATTCCAACCCCATTTCAAGAGGTATGGAAGTATATAAGGACACCACATCTACAGTTAGTAGAAAAACGTTATTATCACTAACAGCATCACTATTCTCTTTCAAATGAAACAATCTAATAGATTCTAGAAATGACCAAGAATCCTTTATGTATGAAGACAAACTTTGCACTAAAGGAGTAAGTAACTTATCTCAATATAGGGAAACCCCCTCAGTGATGCTACCAGCAGAAGAAACAATAGGCTGAAAAAGGGGGTTGGCAATATTTTTGCGTACTTTAGGAATTCCAAATAAAATACTTACCCGAGGATGCTCAACTGAAAAATATTCATATAAACCAGAAGCCAGATCACTATTCATAAACAAATCATATAAAGTGAATTTAATATACTTATAACTTCGATCAATAATATCAAAACTGACTTCAAGATATTCTTCAGAATTACTCAAAAGGGTTTCCATAGCTTTAACATTTATGTACCTTTAAGAAGCTATCCAAGGGCTTGCACAAGTGTATAAATACTGAGCACGTACAAGCGTGAATTGTGAAGTAAGCAGTTGAGATGTAAACATGTACGTATATACGGTCTGTCTATTAAATAGTTTGTATTTTATGATGCTGCTATCCATCCTGATGTGTTTCTATGTATTAAAGCTTCTAAATGAAATACCCCACCTGCTTGTCATATGTGTTAGAGAGATAGACAAGTGACAAGAGGGGGTCTGATGTAATCATTACTTCAAACATGACTGATTTATGATCAGACTTCACCAGGGAGGGGGGGCTGCACACTTGTGGTGGTACACCGATCTTCCATGCTGGTGAGTACCAGATCAAGAATGTTTTGGCCCCTTGTGGGGGTGCCAACTATCTGTTCCAAGGCATTAGAGTTCACAAAGTCCAAGAACCTTTGGGCGAGTGTGTTAGAAAAATGTATAATTTACCCTATGGACAGGTAGTTAAAGTCACCCATAACCAGAATGTTTGGTTGTATTTTGAGCGACTCAAGTAGATCCATGTAGGCATTGTGGATATCATGGTTCATGGAGAGGGACCTATAGCTGATGATAACTTGGAGGGGGGGAGTCTTTCTTACAGTTATTTGTACTTGGAGTAACTCTAGGGAATCATTCTGTTTAACCAGTCGAGGTATATTTATCTTTGATGAATATTGATACTCCTCCTTTAGTTCTCATGCATTCATTTTGTGGTCTGAACGTGTGTAATTCATTATAACCCGGCATGGCCAGGGTGTTATCTGTGGCTTCGAACCAGGTCTCTGTGACTGCACAGATGTCTGCATCTTCCAACATGAGGAAAGCTTCCAGTGAGTGCAGTTTGAGATTTAGACTACAAGCATTTAGCAGCATAACCTTGACACTGTTTTTCAAAAATATTGTTACGTTGGGAATTTTGTTCTTGTGACATTGCTTAAAAAAGGCACTATTGGGAAGGCAAGTGCCTTAGCCAGTAACTGAATGCCAAGGGGTGACAGGTGAAGACCATCTCTGGCAAAGCATTGTGGTCTATCAACCATATCATCCCAGGCTGACAGGTACTAGATCCCCTTGGAATGACACCAGAAGCTAAGCTAGTTGTTGAAGTCTTTTGTCAGTATTGTATCAATCTAGGTGAAGGTAGAATACTGCTTAAGGCTAGGAACATACCCCCCCCAGGACATATAATCAGAGAGTTCAGTCATGTCTCTCTTTATATAGTCCAGAGAGGTACGTTTCAAGTCATTCACACCAACATGGACTATTACCGAGTCATAACAATACCCGTTGTTGAGAGACTTGAGTGCATGTGTGATGTGGTGGATCCTGGCAGCTGACAGACAGCTGATCATGACTTTCTCCTTATCCAACCTGGTGAGTGGGCTATTTGTGTGTCGCATAATGGAGTCGCCTATGATCAAAACATTAGATTTTGTGTTTTGCTTTAGGGGCTTGTTTGGTGAGACACTGGTGCATGTGGTTTTATGTGTACTGTGTTCAGCTGGTAATGTATCAAGTGAAGCGTGTTTATGTCTGGGAGGTCTCTGATATTTAGGTAAGCTTCTGTTGAGTACTTCGGCATATGTGGGTTTAGGTGTTTTGCATGTGATTGGTACAAGAGGTAAGTGTGAGAACTGACAACCTGCTTAGTATATGATATGCTGATTTGTGATTGAGAGAGCATACATTCTATATTCTTAATACAGATGTATCTCTCACATATTGAATTTGTGTGAAATAGAAGTAGTGGGGTTGTCAGTGTACATGAGGCAATTGCTATATTGCCTCAGGATGCCCATGTCAACCTGGCTGGCTGGAGAAATGGTGGGAAGTTGTCCATCGATAATACTAGGTATAGTACTGTGATCAGTAATGAGGAAAGGACTAGAAGGAAAAGAATTCCAGGCTCTGACTACCATGACCATGGCTAAACACCCCAAGCAGATATATTGATGTAAAAAATAAAAAGGTTAACGATTATGCGGCACCAAAATACCGCTTCTTCAGACCATTACAGATCCTATTAAACCATCTTCTTATATAGAAATTCAAAAGGACAATTAACCAGTCAATGTTACTAGACATTAACTGAACATTCAATCAGCTGCCATCAAAAGGCACCACCATTTACATATTATATTGGTTCTAGAAGATGTTTTTTTATTTTTTACATCAATAAATCTGTGTGTGGTGTTTAGCCATGGTGGTCGAAGCCTGGAATTCTTTTTCTCTTTTTGTTTGTGGGTATATTCGAACTTTGCCTGATATGCAACTTTTTGGCCTTCATTTGAAAGGACTAGAAGGACCAGGTATGGCTGAGGGACTAGTAAAAAGTTCTAATCTGTGAGAGGCTTAGTGGGTGAGACTTGTGTAGTGGCCTCAGAGGCTCAGCTGAGTGTCTCTCCAGGCTGTGAAGCACAACAGCGAGAAACCTCAAATGGAGCACAAGCAACTGACTAAGGGAAAGTACATCTATCTGGAACTTTGCGTCTATAACCGCCAGTGGTAACCACCTCACTGAATGGTAGTGTATGATGGTGTGTACTCTGCAAACACAGGCAATAAAAAGCAACAAAGTTAAACGGATTTAAAACACTCCAAGCAATGATAGCACAAGAGACTGGGCCCTGGGCCAACAATCACCACTCAGGTTGGTCCTTAGCTAATATACAACACAGTAAAAGTACAGCAGTTCAAAAAAACAGCACACAGTAAAAACAGTACAAGAAGTGCAGATCAAGTAAAAATGCAGTGGATGCCTCGGATAATAAGACAGATCAGTTTTAAGTTGTTTAGCTCTGTGCAAGTCTAGTAAATTGAGCGCCAACCTGTGCATGCAGGGTAATAGCAATGAAATAAAATGTATTTAAAACACCCAGACCAATGATAGCACATGAGACTGGGCCCTGGACTAACAATCACCACTCAGGTAGGTCCTTAGCTAGACTCTTCTCTCATAACGGTGCAGGAGAGGCACACTTTTGTGGAGGAAAGCTTGACTTAGTGCTCAGAAACTGCAAAAATAGACTGGGTCTAGCAAATCTGAACCAAGTCTATTCTAGGCTAAAAAGTGCAGCTAACAGCACAACACAGTAAAAGTACAGTTCAAAAATTACAGCACACAGTAAAAAAAACAGTACAAGAAGTGCAGATCAAGTAAAAATTATACTTTTGCAATAAAAAAGCAGTGGATGCTTCAGATAATACAGCCGATCAGTTGCAAGTTGTTTAGCTCTGTACAGCTCTGTTTTCCCTCTCTGTTTGGGTAGCCCATCCCACCATCTGCTACTGTTGTTTATAGTTATGTATCATTGTGTTTTTCCTGATTTGTCAGAAATCTTCTTGCTCAGTTGTGGGGGTTATGGGTAAGTTCATGTCTAGGCTTTTCTAATGCAACACTTAAAGTCATGTCATGCATGTACTCCCACTTCATAGGTAATTACTAGGACAATGGCACAAGACCCTTTACAAGCCCAGCAAATATTACCCAGGATATGACAATATTATATCTTAATTTCCCAGATACGGGGTGGGGTAGTATCAGATTAGTAGGTCTTCGGGTGTGTTACGCTGCCAGCCCAACTATCTGGAATTTTGTAAATAATTCTATGTCATTTGTGAATATTGATATGATTTATACAGAACTGTATGTTATGTGTATATTAAACTGCTGATACAAAAGTATGTGTTGAACAGGGTTTATACAGTACTGAGCTTCAAAGACATATCCACGGTGTACCCAACTGGGACATAAAAGGTTAACTTGCAAAAATTCAAGAAAATAAGTTGAAATTAAAGTGTTTTACGATTGTGCTATAAACGTTAATTTCAATGCAGCAAGGAGACAGGATGTCTAGAACTAGGGTGCCTTCTGCATTGTTTTGTAAGTGTTTTATTGTTTTATGTCCTCTAGCAAGTGCAAACATCTGAAGGCTATGTATTTTCACAGAGAGCTGCTAAATTTTGTTAGTCTCTGACAAAAAGGGTTTAGCTTGGAAATTGAAGTCAGGTGACAAAACGTGTTGTCATCGAAGCTAACCCAGCAGTAATATTTGATATTAATTTAAGAACTCTCTCAGAGAGAGAGAGAGAGACTGTGCATTTTGTATTTTGTCTTGGACCTAGCAAGAACATCCACTCATCATCACCATCTGCACTTGCCTTGCTAATAGCAAGCAACTAGGGTACAATGACCTAGAAACATCCACTCAGCACTTCTGCCTGCATGCTATCTATAAGTAAGACTTAGGGCATAGTATCTCTCTTAGATATAAATAGGAATATAACAAAGATTAGTTTAGATGTTTTCTGTATTTATTTGAGACTGTCCTGCAATGCTGTTTTAAAATATGTCCTGTGATTTTGAACTCTAAAGTAACTGTGTTTGTTTTCTGAGTATTGTCTTGTTCTTTTATTATTTATTATTAAATATATTTAAACTTATCTTTGTGGCTGATCTTTGTGAAACATATTTGAGCTCTTACAGTACTTGCATATGTATTTTTTGACACTGTACAGGTCACTCCTAAATATCCTTGCAAGTCTTGGTCAGACTACCATTTCGATTAATAGTAACATTACACAGTAGGATTGGACACCCTTTGTAAGGACCTTATCATAGCTGATAAGTAGGGGTTGGTGGCAGTGGAAACTAACTTATAGTCTAAGGAGAAGGGGGCATAGCTAGTAAACCTGTGCTAGCCTTTCCTATGTGTGTGTGTGTGTGTGTGTGTGTGTGTGTGTGTGTGTGTGTGTGTGTGTGTGTGTGTGTGTGTGTGTGTGTCAGCTACTTGGGCAGGGACACGAAGCACTGGTTGAACAGAGAGGGTGCTGGAGGTTTTGGCTTGACCACTCAGCTGAGATCTCAACACTATAGCTGTGCCAGTGAGGAGTCTGATTTGGGGATCTGGTGAAAGAGGGAGAAACCAGCCCCAGACTGACTGTGGTCTCTGTGTGCTCTAAAGGAAAATTGTACTTTACTGTGCATGTGTACTTGTCATCCTCAAGATGAAGCCTCCTTGATTACTGGGCCAGTGCAGGAGCATCACAGGGTGTTTGAGCCCTGAGTAGAGGCAGAGATTCTAAGAAAAGGTGGCTAATTGGAGTGGGAGGAAGGAGGTCCCCTTCCCAGATAAACTGACACATTAAAAGCATGTCTGTTATTTCTTTACTCTTAAATGCTGACTGCTTGAGCTGATGTTCGTTTTTACGGTGCTAATGTGTGACTGACATTAGGTAAGACTTCATTATGGGTGCTGCTAGGAGTAATCATGCCAGGAGAGAAGCAAGGAAGTTACGACTACCCAGAGATGCACATAGCTGTTGAAATCAGCCTGTCTCAAAGATCTTCTGTTGTTATTCACTGCTACAAAAAAAAATCACAAAATACTTGGGTTCTACAAAAGGCAGAAATAATTTTTTCTTGCCAGTTCTTTCAGCATTCAGATATCCTGGAGCAATTTTATGCAGTTTTTCGCAATTGTTTTAAGAGATTTGTCCAAATAAGAGATAATTATTTGCATGCTAATCTTGGCTCTTAGTTTTGTAGCATGATGAGAATGGTTGCTGTATGTTGCCCTAAGTATTTGTCATTTATTTCATATACTGTATCTTGCCAAGCAGTATTAAATATTCACTTTTTTGACTTTTTACTTTTTTATAGCAAAGTAAGTTTTATTCACTTTTGAAGATTATTCTGATGACACCCACAGAAAAAGTAACCAGTGAGTGTTCTTGGGGGAATCAGATCCCTCTTAAATATCTATATTTGATGCATTTATTTTGACAATGGTACAGCACAGTATAAAATCATATCTACATTGTGCTACTTTTAATTTAAAAAAGAATGATTAGGAATTTATACCCTTTTATTATAAAATATCACTATCTGTCTCTTCACCATGTTCTATTACTCCTTATTCTAGGAATAATAAGCAGGAGAAGTTTGCACATTTATGTAGCAAGAAAAAGCAACATAAAATTATATAGTGTTTAGTCTGATCAGGACTGGTGTCAATTATGTGTAGGACAGCTTCACCATTGTCAACAGTGGTAAAAGGAGCACACCTAAACTAACCTGGCGATTGTGAAACTTTTGAAATAGGTGGGCAATGATCCATGTGGTCTTGTCTGTAGTGTTTGCCGAACTGATGGTCTCAAGTGCATCCAAGCAGTATGAGATCACAGGTAGTAGAGTAAGTAGAACTACAGAGCATCATTTTAATATAAAGATCTTAAGAAAAGGAAGCTACTGTATAATACATTCTGGGGAAAATCTTAGCAGGTAGACATATCTTGATTATATTTAAGTTCAGAAAACAATTGAATAGTAGCTCCATGAAGCTGATAAATGGTATCCTAGCTGCAACTCAAACACCTGGTATCAACCAGTAAAACATATACTGTAGAAGCCAGCTCAGAAGTGTTGCCATAAGGGACCAATTTTGAATTATTTGTCCTAGAGAGAAGGAGACGATCATGTCTGCTACATTACTGACACCAGGTGGTAAGATATCAGCATAAGTATCAAAATGGATGATCTGGTCTGCCAGGTAGCATGTCACTGTCTTGCCAAGATTCAGCATATGAGTGGATGCTGCACACATCAATAGCAGTTTTGTCATCTGCACTTTGATAGTGCTCATGTCAAGCCCCTGGGGGAAGAGAGCTAAGAACCTGTCTGAAAAAAAGTCCTTATCCCTGAAAGATGGTTCCCATAATTTCCAGGTCTTGTTTTTATATCCCAATGTCATTGAATTCTGGGAAAGGAGGAGGAAATGAATGGGCTATTATTGGAGGACAGGGGACTCAATGGCTGCAGGAGACAGTGAAAAAAGACCTAGGAAAAAACAATAAGGTCGTCAGCTTGATGGCATCTACCTATTCAGCAGGCATCACAGGTTCAAATATCGGCCATGAGACAGACAGCCATTTCAGGAGTTGAACTGGTTGGTTTGTGTTCCTCCCAGTTGGGAAGGGTGCAGAATTTTAACACCATTGCAGTAATTTATTTATTTATTTACTGATATTTCTAACCAAAATGGAATTCCTGGAGCTACAAAAACACTGTAAACCCCCCAAAACTCCACTGAAGCACCAAGTCCCAATGAAGGCCATCTCAACCAAGGCAAAAAACCAAGCCACGTATTGTAAAACATGTTAATATTTATTCACATTTCGATTGAGCGCTTTCGTATCCACAAACAGGAACAACATTTTCTGATTTACAGTATGCATATAACTTAAAGACAAAGCATTGTGTTGAAACCGGATGAATAAGCAAACATACTACAGGTCTTGCAAAGCCTGTAATTTAATGTCTTGCGATAATATATTTATACATCTGGTTACAACACAATGCAGAAAATCTTGTGTACTTGGCTAACTGTGTAGAATGTGATTCATTCTACATAGGTAAGACAAACAAAATATTAAAAGAACGTGTATTACAACATCTAGGTGATATCAACTGGTAGAATAGCCTTAATGTTCTTTTTAAACATATTAAAATTTATCCTGGACATTCTTTTAAATTTACAGTTGTTAAAACAAAAAATGTTTATGATATTGTTAATCAAATGGAGCTGCTAGAAATGCAATGGATAGCTAGGCTACAGGCTCATAGAATGCCTGGACTTAATTTTACTATACTTTTAAAACCAGCATCAAAGGCTCGATCATTACATCATTAATTATTTGTCGAATAGGATTGCTTCATCTTTGTTTTAAATATTTGTATGTTTTAATGTGATTCTTTAGGATCTGATGAAGCACTATTGGTAAAAGTTCTTATCGTTTTACAATAAATCTGAATTTTTATTACTTGCCGTTGGATTTTTATGCCTTTAGCCCAGGTGGCTGAGCTGTTACTTCTTTTTTATTTTGTTTTTTTGTGTTACAGTTCAACCATTAGTTGTTGGTATTATCATTTTTATCTGCAATATCTCTAATGAAATAGCAAGAGAGATACACAATTTATATTGGGGGTGGGGGATTAAAATATGCATTTTAAACAAAAGCTGTGTAACTCAGATTTGCTAATACAATGAGATGCTTGCTTAATTAGGCCAGACATTTTCTTGAATGCCAGACTGTGAACAAATGTGCAATTCTGAGTCACAGCTGTCACTGTTAATCCACAGCATGATCCTAACAAGCTTTAAATGTTCTCCACATGGCTAGTATATCGTTGTCTTCATCCTGGTTTCCAAAGAAACTGTTGTCTATGGGTGAAAATGCTTTTGGTGCATGTCGGTGACTATCAGAAGCCATCAAAGGAATTGTCATAACTCAGCTCTTATAACACCAGGTAATATATCAGTCTGAACAAAGCATGAACGTTTCACATCAGCTGAAGTCTACTTAATGAATGCACTTCATTAATTAAGAACAACTCACTTTAAGTTTCCTCATTTCTCTAATGCCACAGGGTGATTTTCAAATGCAGCAGTTCTACATAATGCAACATACAAGACATCCTAATCCAAAGATATGATCTATGGAGGGGAAACATCTGATAGCAGTCACCGGAAATGAATCTTTATAAAGACTAAATGTGTTTTGGAATGTGCTCTCACATTTCAGGGTAAGTTTATGCATCTAATGAAAGGACAAAGAGCTAATGATCCCCTGCTACTTCTCTGAATCTAATGTATAAATAGTTCATGGGATGCATGCTGTCTCACTGCTTGGAAACACTGAATTGTCATACAGTCATACATTAATAAATTATACATACGCTGCTCTCCATATCTATAGCAACACTAAAGTCAAGACAGACAAATCAGAACTGTTCTCCATAATTCTGTTAAAAACATAGACTGCTGCCACATAAAAAACATCACTGCTGCTATTTCAGTTAATAATATTGGAATGAAGATACTTGACTTGTGCAATACAGCAGATGGGACCTCGCAGACAATAGGAATCACTATACGATTTCTAGCATGTTAGGTCTTTAGATAAATATTTCCCAGATACTGTACAAAAGGAAATCTGACTACAGCCTCAGAAAGTTTCATAAAGTAATTAGTACAATATTCCCCAAACTACACAACTATGATTTAAATTTGCAGTGGGGGGATGGGTTACTGAGATGGACACAAGTAAATAACAATGAATTCTAGTTTGAAACCTTTATCTTTTAAGACCTTATCTGAAATCATATCATGTTTACTTAAGGGTATTTGTCTATCAATGTTTTATTTCACTGAAACTACTGTTTCTGGTTGTTTCACATGTTTTCTTTCTAACAGTGCAAAATCACAATAATGTAGTAATGAAAAAATGCTGATCTTGTATGTGTTCTTAATAATTCCGTCACAATTATTAAACAAAAACACTTAAATGGTGCACCCTCTCCTGATACAACAGCCTAATACATTCACAGTGATTAAGCAGTGGTTAGATTAATCAGACTGCTTCTATATTCAGAATAAAATGCAAAGTGTTAGAAAGAAATATAAGCAACCATTAGTTGTGATATCACTGAAACAGAAGTGCAATGATAGGAAAGTCTGTTCGTTACTTGAAAGGAAATGCTAATTGCAAACAAAATTGCCAGCAGTATTGATAGTGTCTAGAGAGTTACACACAGTCATTAATTAAAGATACAGCACTGTCTAATAAATAAAGTAATTATTTCCAGTCTTTGAAACAAAGAAACGTCTTCATTTTCTCTTTTGAAGATTGTACTTTTAAAAGCTTATTTTGTATTATTTCTTTTTTGAACATTTTGTCTTCCTTTACCTACCTGTACCAAACTGACCAGTCTTTTATGCTGTACAGCAAATGAATTGCATAGTGACTCAGTGAGAAGGTCTTAGCCCCATAGATTCAGGATCTAGGGTTCAGTTCTGGCTTCTAGTTGCCATCTGTGTCAAGTTTGCATGTTCTGTTTGTGTCTGTGTGGGATTCCTCCTAAAAACATGATGGCTGATTGTCTGACCCAGAAATTATATAAATATAAAATGTTTAATTTACCTTGCTCCAGTGGCCTGTACACAAACCAGCTCACTTGTCTGGTTAACATATGGCTAATAAATAAATTAATTGAATTTATCGCTAATCAAAGAATAAGCATTTAATGAAACAACATCTGTCAAAAATAAGTAATTGACATGGCACATCATCAAATACAGCAAGAAATGTTTTAGAAGTTAGGCAAGCCCTCACATGCACATCTCTATCTCCAACATCCATAAATATACTAATTTCAGAATCTCATAACCTTAGTGGTAATGAATAAACTTTCTTAGCCTTAATGTACTATGATCTCACTCGATAATGTAGCTGATTGTTGATAAAACATGGAAATCAATTAAACTAGTTCAATAATTTGCATTTTGTTGCTGCAGTATTCAACAGTTACCAGGAAACTCTGAATAATTAACCTGATCCTGCCATCCCATTGTACATTACTTCTCTTGTGTCCTCTACCTGTCCCACCCCACCAATGCACATTTAGAAGATCTGTGATGATAAAGAATATGGAAGCAAATAAGATGTGTGGGAAGTAAAGGGTGGGGGTGCTGAGGCACTTATAGTGGGCTATTATCAGAAGCATTATGTTATAATGGAATGCAATACACTATAGTTTTCTGGTCTGTCTTTCTCTTTCAGTTTTTAGAAACACTGTGAATTTAGGTGAGTGAGAATCTTCTGCAATATTTATTCTCCCAATTAACCATGCCACTAAACAATGATGTCATGTAGTCCAGCTCTGTACCATCTTCAGGGACAGAATATATATATCTAAGAAACTGGCCTAGTTCCTAGTTTACCAGTCACTGCTTCAGACTGCTTATCCACATTGCAGCATAACACAGAAGTGACCATTTACTCAATGTCATATTATCTCTAGTCTGGTAATTTAAAAAGTACATGCAAAGAATGCTGTAACCTGAGCACAATGTTGCTTTTATTGTAATAATATAGTTGCATATAAATCATTCAGAAAGTTTTGTTGGACTAACTTTCACCCTTTTTGGCATGCCCCATCAAGTCACTGGCAGGTACTCTGGAGAGGGAAGAAAACTAGTCTGGTAAAGTTTTTGACCCTGTATTTTATCTGACACAGTTATATTTTTATTACAGAAATTGTCCGTTAATATGAACTTCTTTTGCACTGCTGAAACATTTTGAATGCATTTTATAATACTGCATTTCCCTCATCTTGCTAGACATCTTGTAAGTACTTTTGTAATCTGTAAATAATACATTCCATTCTGTTTACAAATCATATTAAGTAAAGCAAATATAACATTTTGACTATCTTGTTTTAGTACACCAATGGAAACTTATGACTGCTGACACTGTATTGTGGAAAAATATTCAGATGTGCCATGACATGCTATGGTCCTCATAACAGTAGATGAAAAAAAGATAGTACAACTCTGTCTAGATTGAAAGAAGCATCTGTATAGGCCTGTTAGCTGGCAAAACTGTAAAAATGACTAATAAAGTAGTTTTACTCAGCTGGTTATGAGGCACAGTATCATAATAGTTAAGGTCTCTGCATCACAAGGGTTGAAAGTACTAGGTTCAAACTCAGCATTCCCTGTTGAACTTGAGACATATGCCAACAGAGTGCACCCAGAAACAAAGTTTTGGGCAGTAGGGAAGACTCTCTATTTTAAGTATCAGCTGTGTTGCCCAGTGTCTTCTAGTCAGCAGGAAAATGGACAACAGACTGCACTGCTTCAGCCACTTGGTGGTATAAAAATTGGCTCTAGGTGATTTGGTTACGTCAGCTAATCCTGACAAAAAAGGGCTGGGTTGTTTTCCTGTGCTAAGTGGGTTAACGTCCTGACATACATAAAGGGCACATGCTAATGGAGGGGGATTACATGATCCAGTTGTCCAGTGTGTGCTTACCATAAGGCCCAACAGCCAGCCAGTATAGTTTCCTAGTCTGGATTACCTGGGATAGCTTTGCTGAGTGAGAACTGGACATAAAAGCAATCACAAATTAGGTAAAAGTTACTACACTGACTATAGATTCACTGACAGGATGTAGCTTTGGAAGTGAACTACATGATAGTAGGAATGATACTGGATAGTCTGTGTATTCAGCAGGTGAAAGGGCAAGTGAGCAAAATCATTTGGCTTGGGATCCAGAGTCCACTACTCAGAGGACAGAGGAAAGACTAGCTGTGGGACTCATAGTGAGAGAGAACTGCCTGCAAACTTTGAGGGATCCCATAAGAATCAATAACCAACTCATGGCAATCAGGCTTAGGTATAAAGATAGGGTAATCTTCATAACCTTGACCTATGCCCCATAGCAGCTGTAGTGGGAAAAGTACTCAGGCAACTGTTGTAGGACCTCCTAGAAAAAGCAGGACAACATGAGTTAGTGCTAATAATGTGGGACCTAATGATCATATCAGGACAGACAGAACAGAATATGAAAACTGCTTAGGACAACATGAATAATGAAAAAGAGGGCACTTTACACTTCTGTATGGCAAATGGCTTACTGGTGGCCATCATGTAGTTCACCAAGAGAGAGAGAGAGTCAGTATATCACAAAAAGAGTGGTCAGCATACAAGTCAATAGACATCCTCCTAGTATGGAAAGGGCATTGGGATAAAATCAGGGATTGCAAAGTCATCCCCGGCAGAACAGTCTGCCCCAGAATAAACTACCTGTGGCCATAATCATGGAGTAGTCTGCCCCAGAATAAACTACCTGTGGCCATAATCATGGAGTAAAAGCACAGGAATTCAGGGAAATACTCATGGTCCTAGCACCTCAGAAAAAAAGGAAATAGGTGGAGCTGAATAAGAATGCCAGTCTCAAAACAGCATGTGTGAGGACTATAGACAAGATATGCGGCCAAGCCAAGTATAGAAATAAGGTACATATGAAAAGCTGGTGGAAGAATCCAGAAGTCCAGGAAATTATCCAAAGGAAGAAGAAGTGCAGGAAGAGGTAAGGGATTGAAACAATGGACTGGACCAAGAAGGACTATTGATGAGCTAAGAGTAGTCACAATGGCAAAAAAAATGTGTCAGAAAAAGTCTATCAGCTTCTGAAAAGTGACTCAGTAGATGAGACAAAGAATCTCTATCAAGATGTAAGGCAATGAAAGAAAGACAAAGAAGGTGTTTGTCGGACATCATTCTTAGGGGATGCTGAAAGCAATGTGCTCATCAATTCAAATGACATTAAAGACAGATGGAAAGAGTACTTCATGTAGGTTTTGAATGAAGAAAACCCCACAGAACTTGTACAGCCAGATGCATAATATCCTATGATGGAAGAGGAAGAAAAAAACACCTTAGAAGAAGTAAGAACAGCACTAAGGAATATGAAGTCAGCAGCAGATTCATATGAAGTGATAGCAGATATGATCAAGACATTAGATTCATTAAGGAAGAAATCATTCCTGAGCATAGTCATTGCAGTGTGGAGAGAAAGGCATATCCTGCATGACTGAAAAACAAGTATTCTACAGTCAGTGTACAAGAATGAAGGAGATATTATCAAATGTGGGCAGTACAGAAGTATCAAACTCCAAAGACACATCCCCGATGACTGGAGAATAAACATTCTAATGACAGTATGCCACTGTAGGCAGAGCAGTACTATCAAACAAATGTCTGTCACGCTGAATGAAAGTGCTGACCTAATGTTTGCATTGAGAAAGATAGTGGAAGAAGCTGGCTATAAAGAAAGAGTACAGCTGAGTATTCCTAGACTTGGAGAAAGCATATGATGAGGTCCCAGGATAGCTGATTTAGATGAACTCCTGGATAATTGGCAGTATTAGTGCAGGCTATGTATAAGGACCCAATACCACAAGTACAAACAGTGTTCGGACTTATAGAGTGGGTTCATAGTTGGAGAGGGTGTGCATCAGGGTTCAGCTCTACTGATCCCATTTCTGCTCATATTGCTGATGCACTACATTGGCAAACAGGTTGGAGGGGACAGAGCAACAAAGCTGCTGTATGCAGACAATGTGGCAGTACAAGCAGACTCTGAAAAGGAACTTTAAGATGTGATAGGGGACTGGAATAAAATTGAATAAAGACAGGACTGCGGTCATGACAGCAAATGGGAGAATGAGAAGAAGATGAAAACGGAGACAGAAGGGAGAACAGTGGAGCAGGTTAACAGCTTCAAGTACGCGAGAAGTGTAGATGATGAGAAGAGAAGTCTGAATGAGGAGGTCAAAGCTAGAATCAGAGGGGATGCAGACAAATGGGTCAAAGTGTCAGGATAGTGTATGACAGAAGAGTGTCAAAGAAGCTGAAAAGTCATATGTACAAAACTGTGGTGCAACCAGTACTGCTGTATGGTACAGAAACCTAGGCAGTGAAAGCAGAGCAGGTGAGGAAACCAGAAGTGATTGAGATGAAGTGCCTGAAATGGTTGGTGGGGTGCACAGTGTGGGACAGATGAAGAAATAAGAATATCGGAGCAAGAGGCAAAATAGCCCCAATTACACAGACAACAGTGTATGGTAATGTGGTCACATGTGCAGGAAAGTACAAGATGATTTAGTTAAAAAGAATTGGGAGAGACAGGAAGCAGGCAAGAGGAGACAGAGTCTTCTAGCCAAGAAATTGCAAGATTGCATGAGAGAAGAGTTTAGACAGTCAGGCATGCTTGTCAAAGAACGTACAGGAATTGATATGAATTGAGAGAGGCAGTGATAGATGATATGAAACCCCCAACCCCATGTAGAAATGGGGAAAAGAGGGGTGATGATAATGATTCAGGTGATTACAAGGGATTCAGGTCATTGCACTCAATATATAATGTGTAACT